>NC_089582.1:139985533-140265533 GCF_019320115.1 Miscanthus floridulus
AGTATTTTTCTCTCACAGCAAATCAGCGAATAATTTTTTTCTAACTTATAATTGTCAGGCTTAAAAAGATTTATTTCTTAAAAAGAAATACTAAAGATTCATTTTTTAGAAGAGTATATATTTTCATAGTAAATCTATATAAAGATATAAAGGATTTCTTAAAAAAAAAGACCATCTACACACATTTTACTATCAATCACAAGTTCGATTTATCATTTTTAATAAAAAAACTAGTTTTTTAGACTCCTAAGACTTTTGAAACCATTAGGTTTAAATAGTTTTGAAACACATATGGCACCACGTGAGTTCAGGAAGATCTAGAATTTATAAAAAAATATAAATTTCTTTTCAAAAAATTATCCAAATATTTTCTAAAATAAATATGCATTTAAAAATACTAAAATCTGATTTAATATTAAAAAAATGATACAAATTTTTTTGAACTCAGAAAAAATATAAAACCAGTTTCATATTTTCTCTAAAATAACGTTCTATGTTTTTTTTCTGAACTAGGCACCATAATATAGACTATGATTTTATGAAACTTAGGAAGTTTGGTATCCGAGACCACCCAAACTGCCTTTCTGCTCAATCATATCCTCTCGATTCATGTATAGACCAAAAGTAGTACAATAGCTAATCAACAGACAATAAATTAAATAAAGCTTGATTCCCGAAACGACCAAATGTAGTATAGTGACTGACTAACTGGCCCTACTCTATGTTAGACCAATAGTGGAAAGGGAACATTAAGAGACTATTATGAGATAATAAGCACCCGGTGATGTATGTAGATGCCACAATTGTATCGAAGCACACAATTCATTCTGCTGCAAAGAGCATTTTATCATGCGTGTTATCATTTGATCACACCGCGTGTGCTGCGTGTCAGATCCCGCCACTTTCTAGCGAACTAGCCGCGACTGAATGCTAGGAGGCGGTGGTGGATCTAAATATTCATAGTAGAAGGGGGCCTAAGTCATCTTCAATATATAGAGCACATCCTTCCTCTCTTTCATGTCTATAGGAGGCCGGGGCTAAAGGTGGAGCTCCATTGGAACGGAAGCGGTAGTGGAGGATTGAGCCCCGCCCGACTTACTACTGCTAGATCACCCTTGGTGAGAGGGAGAAAGTGAGCAACACTATACAATCACGTGGCACCATACTATCACTTCTCAACTTCAAACTTTGATTGCTACTCCGTACCATATACGATGTCAAAAGGGAGCTAACCTACAAAATGCTATAAGGGCATCCTCAGTACATCACGTTGGCCATTAGCCCCAGCTTCCATGTCGGCTTGAGTCCTACATCTCATGCCCATTAGTGGCTCTGTAGGCCAACCGAGTGACTTACAGAAAATCGATACCTAGTGTGAAAAAAGATGAAACCACTACTCCAAATGTGTTGCAGCATATGTGAGTGTATCCTCATGACACGTCCCAAAGAAAGAGCACACAAAGATATGACAAAAAAGCTGAAGTCGCCAGGCTCGCATTAAGAGTAGTATAGCCTTGGTTTTGTTTAGACGTACTCCCTTTATATTGGTAATTCGAGTCGTTTTAGAGTGACATGGTCTCTGCATAACTTTAACTTATTATTTTTATAAAAATATTTATTAAAAAGTGATATATGTATATTTTATAAAAGTACTTTTCAAGACAAATCTTTTCATATGGTTTTCATATTTTCAAACTCAACAACTTAAAAGTTATTCATGATTTATATTTTCAATGTTTGACACAAGTCTCGTCCAAAATGACTTGAATTACCAATACAGAGGAAGTACGTAGTTTGCAACTTTTGGATGAAACCAGCAACATGGACAGCCCGTGTAGGAGAAGGCCTAACTAGCATTTCTAGCTTTTGTTAAATTTCGTGTTCTAACTTTACTTATACGGCATTTCGATTTTCCGCGATCCACTAGAGTAGGTACATTGAAAAATATTCTTGAATACGGTTCTTATACTGGTTGTGCTTGGCTATGCTAGTTCTACATACGGTAGGTTACAGGAGCCGCTTCCAATTTCCTCGGCCTGTTTAGATAAAGGAATACAAAACAGAGGAACGGAAAAAGCATAGGGAAAAGATGTAGATGTAGTAGCAAATCAGATGAATGGAATTATAGAATACAAACGAGTGTTTGGAACACAGGGAAACTATACCATGAAAGGATAAAAAAAATAGTTTGGTAAAAGGTTCTCTCGATTTCTTAGACGCAAAGAGGCTCTGTTGGATTAAATAGCTTAAGTGATTTTTCTAACTGCTGCAACTTTCTCAAGCAAGTAGCCAAGTACTGATGGCTAATCGTGTAACACCTCGTGTTAAGCATGCATTAACATTCCATCTCATGAGCATAATCATCATTTCATTATGCATAAGCAGCATCTATGCATTCCATTCTAAAGAAAGGAAGTGTCATTTCATGTGGTGCCGAAATCAAATTAAAATTCATCATGTTTAAACTATTTGAAATGCCATGCTCATGTTGGGTGATATGATTTCTTGGTTTGATCACTAAGATAGCTTATAAATATTTAGGATATAATTTGGAGCAAAGTTTATATTTAAATTTTTGCCAAATTTTGCTTTTAAAAATAATTCTTCAAAATTAGGGTTTTGAATTTTTATTGATTTTAATTTTGTAATTCAAAATCAATTTGGAATTTGACTTTGGTCATAAAAGCAAAGTTGTAGAGAATAAATTTTTGAGCAACTTTTATTTTTGGGCCAAAGTTTGAAACTGCTTTGAAAAAGTTCAAAAATTTGTTTGAATGGAATAGGAATAGAAAAATAATTTGAAAATCACATTTTTACCTTATTGGGCCGTGAAAGTGCATCTAGCCCTTTTGTGGGTTTTGGATGATTGAATGACAACGTGATTAAAGGACTAACCCGTTTGCTAAGTGTGAACAGGTAATAGGTTATCTCACAGGTACTTAATGAAAGCCAAAATGATGTGTTGTTGTATAAACAATCTAGTTCAAGCACAAGACAACAATGCAAATGGAATTCATGTGAAGGCTTATTTCTTGTGGGATTTCCATGTACTATGAGAAAGCAAGTTCATGATTATTAGTTAATGAGACATGAGGGATTGCATATGGAATGGTCTCATATTTGAAGCTTGCTAAATTAAAATGAAAAAGATAACAATACATATGAATGGATGATTCAACACAAGATGTGACTTGATGGCTTGAGATGGTGAAGATAGCAAGGAAAGGCTTCGAGGTACTAAGCAAGGGTGAAGGGCAAGCGACGGCTTGGCGGCCGAAGGACCTAGCTAGGGTGAAGAAGAAAGTACTTGCATTTAGTTGAGGTACTAATCAAGCTAAGATGGTCATATTGATGTGAAGGATCAAATCTATAATGAAGTATTTGATGGAAGTGACTTGATACATTTGGGATTATTCAAACTTGATGAATGGAATCAAGTCACATGCTTAAGATGGCCATGCTCAAGTGAAAAGATCAACATCAACATGTTAGCACCCTTACTTGATGAAGATTGGAAGGGACGGCATCAATTCAAAAAGAACAACTCAAGTGGTACAAATTCATATTTCTATTTATCTTGAGTTTAATAGGTATGCCGTACTATTAAGAGGGATGCATCATGTTGATAGATAATGTTTCATAAGTGCTCAAGCCAACCCATGTGAGTTTTGAGTATTTGAGAGACAAAAGAGCTAACTGATTTGTTGCTGGTCTGGCAATACTGGACGTGTCCGGTATTCATACCAGACGTGTCCGGTATTCATACCGGACGTGTCCGGTATTTGTCCAGCAGCTGTAAAATTGTTGTTCTCGGGTTGGTTAGTCGGGAGTTCCGACGGTCGGGAGTCCCAGCATGGGTCGGGAGTTCCGACGTGTCGCACTTTAACTGACTTGGAGGGTTCACTGTCCTGGTCATACCGGACATGTCCGGTATGCATACCGGACGTGTCCGGTATGGATGACCAGAAGCCAACGGCTAGTTTTCAAAAGCCGTGAGAGTCGGGAGTTCCGACGTAAGTCGGGAGTTCCGACGGTCGGGAGTTCCGACATGTGTCGGGAGTTCCGACACCTCACTAACTTCAACTCAGTTACATGTTTTTCAAAATTACTGAGGGTCGGGGGTTCCGACTTGAGTCGGGAGTTCCGACGGTCGGAAGTCCCGGCATTCTTCGGGAGTTCCAACGCCTCACAACATCACTGTAACTTAGTTACCGTTGGCGCAGTGTGAGTCATACCGGACGTGTCCGGTATGCATACCGGACGTGTCCGGTATTGCAACGGCTATAAAACGGCTAGTCTTTCAAGGGGGCTATAAATACCCCCAAGCCTCCACCTTTGGAGGCTGCTGATTCTGCTGAAATAGACACACGTTTTTGAGCCTTGCCAACTCTCCTAAACCCTCTCTTAGTGAGTGTGTGATCCAAATTGCAAAATCAATTTGTGGGTTGAGAGAGAATTTGAAAAAGAGAGCAAGCCACCACTTGAGCACTTGTGCATATTGTCAATCTTGTGATTCGCATTTGTTACTCTTGGACTCTTCGGTCCTAGACGGCTAGGCGTCGCCGGAGAGCAACCGAGAGATTGTGGTTGCTTCGGAAAGTTTGTAACGGTCGATTCCGCCGCCTCGGAATCAAATTAGTGGAAGGAGGAAAAGGAGTTGGAAAAGACTCCGGCTAGAGTGACCTTCGTGGTACCCTCTAGGGCTGACCTTCGCTGGGTCGCCCGCAGCCCCCTCAACGGAGAGTAGGACTCGAACGAGTCCGAACTTCGGTAAAACAAATATCGTGTCTCAATTCGCATTTCATTTGATATTTGTGTTGCTCTAGCTATTCTGCAGGTTCTCTGTGTATTTTGTCATCTCCATCAAGTGCCTGCAGTTTGGTTTGAAGATAGAAATCGAAAGGAGCAAGTTCGGGGCCGATCTGCAGAAATCATGTATATCGGACACGTCCGGTATTTCCTGCCTGCACTGAAAATATTTATTCTCTATTCTAACTTGGTGTTGCAGGGTTGTAGCTTCTAGATATATTCTTTATACCTTGTTTACTTTGTGACTAACTTGTGAGGGGTGGTAGTACTCTTAATTTGGAGTTTCCATTTTGGAAACTCCCCTTTCTAATTGTTTCCGCATTTAAAGGTGTTAATTTTCAGAAACGCCTATTCACCCCCCCTCTAGGCGGCATCCTAGGTCCTTTCAATTGGTATCAGAGTGAGGTTCTCACCTAAAGCTTCACCGCCGTGAGAAAAGGATGTCGACGCCTATCGAGTTGGAGCCGGTGCTTCTCCAAAATGATGGTTCAAACTTTCTACCTTGGTCAATTCATGTACTCAATGCTTTTAGACATATTAGTCCTATTGTTGAGCATATTGTGTTTGCAAGCATACCTCTTCCTATAGTTGATTGGAGCAACTATAAGAATTTATCAAAAGAGGAAGAGATATGCGTGCAACTCAATGCTCAAGCTATTAATATCATTTTGAGTACATTGAGTGCAGAGGTTCAAGATGAGGCAATATTCAATGGACAACCACCTCCGGAGAGTGCTCATCTCATTTGGACCAAACTCGTTGAGTTATATGGAGAATCCAAATGCGATGATGCACTTGAGGTCGAGTCAATGGAAAGTATGTCCATTGTGTCTTCATGCAGCAAAGAAGCCTCACAAGACCTCATGAGCACCGAGCCGGAGCAAGAAGTGCAAGCAGCACATGACGTGCTGTCTGCCTGCACATACCGGACATGTCCGGTATGCCTACCGGACGTGTCCGATATGGCCGAGGCAGCAGACCAGCAAGCAGCTGTTTGCAGCGATGCTCAAGCCCGATGGCGACCAAGTGATGAGTCAACCTCAGTATCTCATGATACTCATCACTTGTGTCTCATGGCCAAGAAAAGCAAGAAGAAGAATAACAAGAAAGATCAAGAAAAGGAGAAGGCTCAAGTGGATGATCAAGATAAGAGTGATATTGAAGTTGAAGACAACTACAACCTTGATCATCTCAACCATAAAGACAAGTTCATCATCATGAAGATAGTTGAAAAGAATGATGAGCTTGAAGAAGAGATTGAGAAGCAAGAGCAATCGCTTCAAAATCAAGAAAAGTTTCTCATCTCCAAATTGCAAGAGCTAAAGGCAATAAATGAGAGGTATGAAAAATTGTCAATTGAGCATGCTTTAGTTACTAACTCCTCTTCTAGTGTTTCACAACTAGAGAAGGAAAACTTCGAACTCAAGGCAAGGCTAGATAAACTATCAAGCAAGTATAATGAGCTACAAGCAAATTATGTTCATCTAAAGTGCTCTCATGAGGAACTAGTAGAATCAAGCATCATGCTTGAGGTGGCTCATGAGGTTGTGATTACATCGGTAAAATTCTCTCAACCTCTCACACATCCGCTCACTAGTACACCATCTCAAATAAATATTTCTTGTACTAATGAGTGTGCTCCTCAAGCAAGCCAATCTTCGATTGAGCTAAATCTTATAGAAAACATAGAGCTCAAAGAAGAAGTGCAAAGATTAAAGAAAGATGTGATTCAGTTGAAGGGTAAGGAGAAAGCACAACCTTCTCAAGATAACCGTGATAACATGGTGAAGAAGCTTGAGAAGGGTTCAAACCTTGCTTCCTCCAAAGCCCAACAAAAGAATCACATCTCAAGCAAGGCCAACACAACCAAGAGCAAGAAACATGGAAAAAGGATGTGCTATGGTTGTGGATTGTATGGACATGAGTGGGCTATGTGTCCACACAAGAGTTGGGCCGACAAGGTTGAAGCCGCCAATCAAAAGGCTTCTACCAAGGAGGCCAAGCAAGTGAAGAATCATGGACAAAGTGATTGTCTCATGAGCAAGAAATTGGGGCATCTTACCAAGAAATGCCCAATGTATAAAGAAGCAAGAAAGGAAGCCCAAGTTGCAACTAGAAGATGCTATGGGTGCAATGAGATGGGCCACAAGGTTGATAGATGTCCATACAAGCAAAGCAAGCATAGAGCACACAAAGGCCGCATATGCTATGCTTGTAGAAGAAAGGGGCATCTAAGCTATGAATGCCCAAATGGTAAAACTCCTAAGCCAAACACATTTGTTTATAATGATACGCTTAGGAAGACCACAAATGGAGTTAGCACTAGTAAGGTGATGTGTTCACCACAAACTAATGCTAAAGCCATTTGGGTGCCTAAGCACTTATTGACTAACTCAAAAGGACCCAACAAGAGTTGGGTACCAAAGTGTGCTTAGGTTAATGATGTAGGTACTTGGTGATGAGATGAAGGTTTTGGGGTGGTTGAGCAAGCAATTTGATAATATTCACTCAATCTATCAACCAATTCTTATCATAATCTCTTATATAGTTGACCCGAAGATAATTCAATGAACATATCATAGATTTCATCCTCACCATTGGTAACAAGTACCTAAACCTTGTAGGATAGCCACTTTGTTTGTTTCGTGTTCTATAGTTCACAAATAGGTACATTTGTGAAATAATGAAAGTGGCTAATTAATTTCACTTGAGATTTATCATGTTTGCCATATGATGCTTTTGATCGTTCTCTAGTAGAGTAATTTATCTGTTGAGATGCTAGTATACAATAAATAATAATAAAAAAAAATACATGCAGTGAATTAATTGGTTCTATCCTGAACCTATCGGACGTGTCCGGTATTACTTCCGGACGTGTCCTGTATGGCCAGGGACAGAAAGTCAGTGTTCCTGTTCTGTGTATTCCGGACGTGTCCGGTATACTACCGGACATGTCCGGTATTGCATGGACCAGAACACTAATTGTGTTGCAACTGAGTATTCGATCCATACATTTTTCATATATCCCTAACATACTCAGAAGCTTGTGTTTTATCAAATCTAAGTGGATTGTGAGCATCTCTTAGACTCACTTTTAAATATGGCAATCTTATTTGGTTCATGGTCAAAATGAAAATTGGCTCTCAATTTCTTATCAGAATAAAAGTGCTCGTTGAAAGTCATTCAAAATACTTGAAGCACTTATTTAGGGGGAGCTAAATTTCTATTTTGCACCATTGTGGACTAACAAATTTATCTAGCACTCTTTGTAGTCCTTTGGATGAAAAATTGAATTTGTATCAAGCATGATTACTTGGCAATCAAGGTCAACATAAAGATTATCATGCCATGTGTCTTCTTAGTGGTATTCTTGTGGGCTCAAGGCAAAGGTATGTTTTTACATACATGTATTGTAAGTGCATCTAAGGTCCTTTACATGTTAGAATGTGCATTTGTGTGACATAGGAGAGATGTTTTTCAAAACCCACAACTAGCATGTGTAGGTGGTGTGAATTTAAAAAACTATTTGAATCTTGGTCTTTGCGACCTAGCCCTGTCATGTGGTGATTATAGCTCTCCTTGATTGTTTGATCGGCTAATCACACATGACATGGTTTTCTTAAGTCCACAATCTACTTTGTCTCACTTTATCTCTCTCAAGCAAGCAAATTATTGATTATGCCATATATTTGGAAAAGAGACAATAAATTGATGGCATTCGATAAGAAAAGTGATAGTACTCGGTTTGGATCAAGATCATACACCTTTTTGGACTGAGCAACAACAGAGAAAGGGTTTGGAAGAGTGAGAACACATTTTGGAATTATTTGGGCCAGCCCGCGTATACCGGACGTGTCCGGTATTCTACCGGACGTGTCCGGTATGAGCGGGACTATAAAAACAGCGCGTACCCCTTCGGCCCAAACAGACTTGCCTCCTCCAAACCAACCAGCCAACGCCCTTCTTCTCCCCTAAGGCGACCAAGGATTTCACCAAGGAAAAGAGAGAGAGGGAGATTGCATTGGTGAAGGCTTGGATCAAGGATTGAAGGCCCGTGGATTTGGATTTCACATCGCTCTCTCTTCTCTCCTCTCAAGGTACCCTAAATCACGGACCTCGTCCGATCTACATGGTTAATGCATGATTTGGAAATTCCTTCGGTAAATATGCTGCATTGGTGATATAGAAGCAATGCCCAAAATTTGGAATTGATCCGTGGTGGTTTGAATCGAGAAACCCCGGTTAGGGTTGCTGGTCGCCCATACCGGTCGTGTCCGGTATGGCCCAGCAGAGCAGACTCCCTGCTGATCTCTGACTCAATCCTATCTAGAATGGTTTGTTAGGCTTAGTTTCTTTTGTATCTATGTTTTGCAAACCTTGTGACAATGGTGTGTCGAGGTGATTGTAAAACCTTGGATGAAAGAATCTATGTCTAATTACAAGCTATGGGCATGTATCTAAAATTCTTTGGAAATCTTTGGATACAGGACAGCTGCCATGAGTGGACGACAGGAGTTGAGGTCCAAGCACAGGCATGATCCAGCACTTGAGAAGTACAAGAAGGCGAGACATGATATGCATCCTGGATTTCAGCCGACCAGCAGGAGGTCCACCAGGGCTGCCTCTAGTGCAGCAGCTCAGTATGCAGAGGGGTCCGGGAGCTCTTCTTCTGACACAGACACTGATGAGTTCAGAGTGGAGTCTAAAGATGAAAGAAAGAGGAAGAGCACTGACAGAGGATCAGATGGTGACAGCTCAGATGAGGAGCAGGAGATTGAGGAGGAGGAGTCAGTTCCTCCAGTTCAGCACCAGCCTGGTCAAGGGATGCATTATGGTCTTCTTGAGACACGTCTGCCCAATGTGCCCTCCTATGTTCCTAGAGTTGACTACAGGGGAAAGGGTATGACCAGGAAGGCTAGAGATGAGCGAAGGGTTGATCCGAGGAGCTTACCTAAGGTTCAGTACGATCATCGCTTCCAGACAGCCTTTCACTTGGACTTCTACTCCAGTGTGATTCTTACCAAGAACCCAGTAATTGCCAGGTCTCAGTGGATTGACTGGCAATATATTAGAGAGTTGCAGAAGGCCTCAGTTGATCATGCTATTGCCATCTGCCAGAGCACAGGAGTTTATGAGATCATGGAGTTCCAGCATGACTGGAACACAGAGGTAGTAGCTCAGTTCTATGCTACTCTATTTGTTGAGGAGGATGAGCGGCGGATGCACTAGATGCTTGAGGGCCAGTGGTACAGTGTTGACTATGATGTTTTTGCCACCCATCTTGGCTTCTCAGAGGATGATCTCCAGAGGGACAGGATCCACACCGAGCAGGTGTTACCTCCTGAGCAGCTCGCCTACATGTATCCTCCTGGTGGTGAGAGAGGAGCTGTGGGGAAGGTTCTAGGTCTTCACCCTACCTACAGGTACCTGGACAGGATGTTCAGGAAGACTATTGACTGCAAGGGTGGAGACAAGGGCACCATTGCTGATTACTCCAGGAACCTACTCCACAGGATGGCACCTGATGCTCGGCCCTTCAGCGTGTTTGACTTTATTTGGTTCGAGATGAGGAGTGTTGGAGAGAGGCCCCTCAAGGGCTGTGGTTTTGCTCCTTATATCATGCATATGATTGAGCAGGTGACAGGGCACACATTTGAGTATGATAAGATTCACAAGGCCCTGAAGATTATTGCAGATTTGCCTGAGACAGGGTTACCTCCAGCAGGACCAGGAGGAGCAGCAGCAGCACCAGAGGTAGATGCACCTGGGAGTGGTGCACCAGCAGGAGCTTCACCTTCACCACGTGCTCCTTCACGTTCTACTTCACGCCATGGCAGTCCTCCTTCGCCTATCCGCAGGCTTTTCAGCTCCATATTTGGGATGTGTCGTGACATCCAGACCAGGCAGCAGAAGGAGAGGGAGGCTAGGAGGAAGGACACTCGGACTTTAAAGCAAATTGCTTCTAATCTTGAGCTTGATCCTCCTAGGTCTCCTCTATCAGATGAGGCAGCTAGTGAGCCTGAGACTGAGGAGCAGCAGCAGGCCAGATATGATAGAGAGTATGTTGAGTTCATACAGCGACAGCAGCAGCAGGCACCTGAGCACCCTGACACTCTACCACTTCAGGCTCGTGTGCCTACTCACTCTCAGCCATGTCCCAGCACTGCAGACGACTATGCTACAGATTGGTGGAGTGACCTGATAGGTGGTGGTGGCTTCTACGGGTCTGGTGGCTATGATGTGTCTGGTGCGGGTGGTTCTCGTCCAGCCGGTGTTGCACGCTCAGATGATGAGGATGCTGGTCGAGATGATGATGATGATGAGTGATCTCAGCTTTCCGTGACAGCTTGTAGCCCCTTTGTCCTTAGTATGTCATTGTTGGACCTTTGTGGTGATAGATGACAAAGGGGGAGAGAGACTGATTAAAGCTTCAGGATAGTTTCATTTGCTTATCTTTGTACCTGAAGATATGTACTGTAGGCTGTAGTTTGTTTTTGAGCTTCATTGATGTATCTTGGATTTGAGATAGATTGTATCATGTGAGAGATGAGACTTACTTATGCTTTATCTATGTATCTCTTGAGACATGATCTTTATCTATATATATCAGTGGTTTCTGGACTTGAGAAAATTTGTAATGAGTGCTATGTGTGAATTACATGTGTCATATTTATTTTCATAAGGACTATGCATGCTAGAATGAAAATATTTGATGTGATGCCTTTATATTTATTCTTGTATGATATATCTTGTCATATGCATCACGGTTTCTCTTTGTCACACACACATGCACCCCACGGATGCAATGATTTAAGGGGAGTCTCCTATTTGTTTTAGTATGTGCAATTGACATTTGAGGTCATTTTGTGGATTCTAATCATAAGCACATATTAAGGGGGAGCCTCTCATAAATCATTGAACCCAAAAGTTTAAATGTTTATATCATTTTGTAAGCTTTAATCAAGTTGTCATCAATCACCAAAAAGGGGGAGATTGAAAGTGCATCTAGCCCTTTTGTGGGTTTTGGATGATTGAATGACAACGTGATTAAAGGACTAACCCGTTTGCTAAGTGTGAACAGGTAATAGGTTATCTCATAGGTACTTAATGAAAGCCAAAATGATGTGTTGTTGTATAAACAATCTAGTTCAAGCACAAGACAACAATGCAAATGGAATTCATGTGAAGGCTTATTTCTTGTGGGATTTCCATGTACTATGAGAAAGCAAGTTCATGATTATTAGTTAATGAGACATGAGGGATTGCATACGGAATGGTCTCATATTTGAAGCTTGCTAAATTAAAATGAAAAAGATAACAATACATATGAATGGATGATTCAACACAAGATGTGACTTGATGGCTTGAGATGGTGAAGATAGCAAGGAAAGGCTTCGAGGTACTAAGCAAGGGTGAAGGGCAAGCGATGGCTTGGCGGCCGAAGGACCTAGCTAGGGTGAAGAAGAAAGTACTTGCATTTAGTTGAGGTACTAATCAAGCTAAGATGGTCATATTGATGTGAAGGATCAAATCTATAATGAAGTATTTGATGGAAGTGACTTGATACATTTGGGATTATTCAAACTTGATGAATGGAATCAAGTCACATGCTTAAGATGGCCATGCTCAAGTGAAAAGATCAACATCAACATGTTAGCACCCTTACTTGATGAAGATTGGAAGGGACGGCATCAATTCAAAAAGAACAACTCAAGTGGTACAAATTCATATTTCCGTTTATCTTGAGTTTAATAGGTATGCCGTACTATTAAGAGGGATGCATCATGTTGATAGATAATATTTCATAAGTGCTCAAGCCAACCCATGTGAGTTTTGAGTATTTGAGAGACAAAAGAGCTAACTGATTTGTTGCTGGTCTGGCAATACCGGACGTGTCCGGTATTCATACCGGACGTGTCCGGTATTTGTCCAGCAGCTGTAAAATTGTTGTTCTCGGGTTGGTTAGTCGGGAGTTCCGACGTAGGTCGGGAGTTCCGACGGTCGGGAGTCCCGGCATGGGTCGGGAGTTCCGACGTGTCGCACTTTAACTGACTTGGAGGGTTCACTGTCCTGGTCATACCGGACATGTCCGATATGCATACCGGACGTGTCCGGTATGGATGACCAGAAGCCAACGGCTAGTTTTCAAAAGCCGTGAGAGTCGGGAGTTCCGACGTAAGTCGGGAGTTCCGACGGTCGGGAGTTCCGACATGTGTCGGGAGTTCCGACACCTCACTAACTTCAACTCAGTTACATGTTTTTCAAAATTACTGAGGGTCGGGGGTTCCGACTTGAGTCGGGAGTTCCAACGGTCGAAAGTCCCGGCATTCTTCGGGAGTTCCAACGCCTCACAACATCACTGTAACTTAGTTACCGTTGACGCAGTGTGAGTCATACCGGACGTGTCCGGTATGCATACCGGATGTGTCCGGTATTGCAACGGCTATAAAACGGCTAGTCTTTCAAGGGGGCTATAAATACCCCCAAGCCTCCACCTTTGGAGGCTGCTAATTCTGCTGAAATAGACACACGTTTTTGAGCCTTGCCAACTCTCCTAAACCCTCTCTTAGTGAGTGTGTGATCCAAATTGCAAAATCAATTTGTGGGTTGAGAGAGAATTTGAAAAAGAGAGCAAGCCACCACTTGAGCACTTGTGCATATTGTCAATCTTGTGATTCGCATTTGTTACTCTTGGACTCTTCGGTCCTAGATGGCTAGGCGTCGCCGGAGAGCAACCGAGAGATTGTGGTTGCTTCGGAAAGTTTGTAACGGTCGATTCCGCCGCCTCGGAATCAAATTAGTGGAAGGAGGAAAAGGAGTTGGAAAAGACTCCGGCTAGAGTGACCTTCGTGGTACCCTCTAGGGCTCACCTTCGCTAGGTCGCCCGCAGCCCCCTCAACGGAGAGTAGGACTCGAACGAGTCCGAACTTCGGTAAAACAAATATCGTGTCTCAATTCGCATTTCATTTGATATTTGTGTTGCTCTAGCTATTCTGCAGGTTCTCTGTGTATTTTGTCATCTCCATCAAGTGCCTGCAGTTTGGTTTGAAGATAGAAATCGAAAGGAGCAAGTTCGGGGCCGATCTACAAAAATCGTGTATACCGGACACGTCCGGTATTCATACCGGACACGTCCGGTATTTCCTGCCTGCACTGAAAATATTTATTCTCTGTTCTAACTTGGTGTTGCAGGGTTGTAGCTTCTAGATATATTCTTTATACCTTGTTTACTTTGTGACTAACTTGTGAGGGGTGGTAGTACTCTTAATTTGGAGTTTCCATTTTGGAAACTCCCCTTTCTAATTGTTTCCGCATTTAAAGGTGTTAATTTTCAGAAACGCCTATTCACCCCCCCTCTAGGCGGCATCCTAGGTCCTTTCAGGCCGCCACCTCCCTTTCGGCCTAGCCGCACAGGCCGGCCTGGTCTGCCTCAGCGTCGCACCTCGCCCCTTCGCCGCGCCCACGCCCGACCGCGCCAGAGCACGCACGCCGCGTGGCGGCCATGCGCCGGCGAGCACGACGCGCGGCATGACCGGCCTGCCTGTCCTGACCAAGCCGCACTGCCTTCAAGGCTCGGCCGACCGCACCCTGGTGCTGCACTCCGAACCCCCTGCCTCTCTCGCTCGGACAGCAGCAGCAGCAGCGCTCGCCTCCGCCACCGCCCGCACCAGCTTCCTCGCCGGCGTTGGCCGTTCCGGCCGCTCCAGTCCGCCAGGGCTAGCTCCGTCTTGCCCTGAGCACCGCCTCCACCTCGCGCAACTGGTGCTCACGTCCTTTCACTGTGGTAAGTCTTCTCTGACCAAGAATTCCTCGTCGGAGTGAGCTCCTCCTCGCCGGAGCTTGGCTTCGCGCGGACAGCCCCGCTTCGCTTTCTCTCCCGCCTTCCTTTCTCGTGCACGAGCACCGCACTGCATCGCCGAGTATCCCGAGCCCCTCCTCTCACCGTGCCATGGCCGGGGACGCCTCACCGGCGATGACCCACGTCGCCGCTCCACATGCACGGCAGTGGCCAGCTTCCCATGCTCTTCGGCCCATGCCACGAGCACCGTTGGGTTCGCACGAGGGTGGGGAGCACGCCGGTCACCTTCACCGGGCCTGAGACCTCGCCATCGGCGAGATCTCGACGGTCCGCCGCCTCCCCTGTCCCGTGAGGCTGGCAGCTGGGGCCGGCTAACCCGTGGGGGCCACTGTCAGCTGCAGGGGTGCAAGCCTAGGTGGAGATCCAGGTGGATCTAGCGGTTTTGAACATGGATTTTCAGAAAGAATTTAAGAAATGATTTTTAGATTTCTATTTAAATGCTTTGGAAATTTATAACTTGCTCAAAATTGCTCCAAAATTTATGAAACAAATTTTGTTGTGTTCCTTGTCACCAGATCTACATGATAAAAATATTGCATGTCATTTTGAGATACTTTAATGTAGAGCTTTATTTAATTCTTGATATTGCTGATATCTTGTAAAATGTTTAGTAAATCCTATATGTATCAGAAAAATATGATTCCAATTTGGTTGATCTATTCTTGAGATGTACTTTCTATGAAAAATATATGTCATGCATGTTATGTGGAAAAATATGGCTAGGTATGTTATGTGTATTAATTGTTGATTTCTTGTAAAATTGCTAGGGCTAAAAATATGAATAATACATGTAGGTGAAACTTTTTGTACAGTGATTGTATGCTATGTAGATCACGGGAAAAATACCAAATCTATTGTTTGACACTTTTCGTAGTACAAAGTATTTTCATGATCAATTATCCACCATAGCTTGTCATTTTTGTGTAGGCTGTTATACTTATCTAAATGCCATGAAAATTTTATGGTAGCCTACTTAGAGTAGTACTATGCTACTATAATTTTCTCAGATTTTTATGAGCACCAGAAATATATGTTACTGTTGTAGCCCTAGTTTAAAATGAAATAAACAAATCTTCTTTAATGCATGATTAGTTAATAATGTTTGCTTTGGTGTATCTTTGAAGCATCTTAGATTGTTGTGGTGACTTGGCATGTTAGTATAGTGGTTGTAGTAGTAGTATGGTAGTACATGTTCTTGGATGATATTGGCTACCTTGTAGAAGGGCTTTACTTTTACTATGTCCAATAAAGTTAAACATGTTCATCTACATTTCATGTATCATGATCATTACTTGTCATCTCTTCGATGTACCTATGCATTAGCACTCATACATCTGCATCATACAAGATCGTAGGAGGAGTTGTTAGCAGTAGTTCAGGAAGAGCAGACCGGGACAGATCCATAAGAAGTCCAGGCACAGGAGGTGCCAGAGGAAGAGGAGCCGGGAGAGGACTTGCCCGAGTGCGTGGATCATCAACCTAGTTCGTTCGAGCGAGGCAAGCCCCGAAGCATTCTAAGTCTGTTACTTTATAAAAGCAATTCTTTCTATATATATGAGTTTATATATTGTTGCATTAAGTTGTAGGAGTTGATTGAAACCGTTGATGCATTTATTACTATCCTTGCCTACCTTATTACCTTTTACCCTGTTAGGTCAGGATCGAATAACTGCTTAGCCTTGCTTAGACCGATAGCAATCGGTGATATCCGGTCACCTACATTATCGGTGGTTACTGGAAGAATTTAGCTATGGAAAGAATGATATCCTGGAATTAACCATGTGTGATGGATAATTGGAGACCGGATGGAAAAAGTTAGAGGCAACCAGACAGGGTTTTGGGGTGCTATTAGTTTCCATCTATGTCGATTAAGGACCGATCGTTGCTCGTCCCTCTTATCATGTTGAACGCATGCCTCATATTTAGCTGGCCGAATAAAGCGCCTTTCGACCACGAAGCTAGTGACACTATTCAGGCCAAGATCTACACGGGTGCGCGTATTGGTGCTGATGGGGGTATGACAGGGACGCAAAGAGTGAGCCTGAGGGCAGGTGCGCCCTGATTCCTGGTAGTCGGGCGGTCCCTGGGTACTGCGGCTCCAGATTGTCCCGCAGCTACCTGAATAGTGTCCTTGGTGATCTAAGCTATCCTGGTAGGAGAAGCATGGTTTGTGTGAGGAATAAATCACCAGCTAGTTAGGAATCAATTCGAATTGCCATCGCTCGTGGATAGTGAGCACTTGACTCGAGCTACGGCATCGTAGTAATTATTATGGAACAATGATGGTTATCTGGATGGTATGGGATATGCTAAATCTAAATTGGTAACTAGATGTTATTGGTTAATCAAGTGATTGCTATAGTATAGGTGCTTACCTAGATGGATAGGTCATAATAAAGGTGATGCAAAGTACTTAAAATGGTTTCTTCATGATAGCTTATGCTTTTCGCAAACAAGTCAGCTAGCCCACTAAAGTAAGCCTTGCATAATCCTTGGTGTCGCTTTATTTTGGTTTAAGACGGGTAAGTCTAGCTAAGTACCTTCTCGTACTCAGGGCGTTGTTCCCATTGTTGTTGCAGATGGTCAAATATACTACGGCTATTGCATTAACTGCCTGTACCCGGCGATGGGTGACAACTAGGACCAAGGGCAATGGTCACTTTGTATCTCTCATCTGATGCTTTTGTTGGAGATGACTACCTACTGGCACTGTATCTAAACTAAAAGTGTGTGTGTGGCTTTAAAACTATTTGCTTCCGCTATTTCAGATTGAACCTGGTTTGTAATAACTTTATATTCTAAACTAAACGTGTCCGGTATTTGTCCAGCAGTTGTAAAATTGTTGTTCTCGGGTTGGTTAGTCGGGAGTTCCGACGTAGGTCGGGAGTTCCGACGGTCGGGAGTCCCGGCATGGGTCGGGAGTTCCGACGTGTCGCACTTTAACTGACTTGGAGGGTTCACTGTCCTGGTCATACCGGACGTGTCCGGTATGGATGACCAGAAGCCAACGGCTAGTTTTCAAAAGCCGTGAGAGTCGGGAGTTCCGACGTAAGTCGGGAGTTCCGACGGTCGGGAGTTCCGACATGTGTCGGGAGTTCCGACACCTCACTAACTTCAACTCAGTTACATGTTTTTCAAAATTACTGAGGGTCGGGGGTTCCGACTTGAGTTGGGAGTTCCGACGGTCGGAAGTCCCAGCATTCTTCGAGAGTTCCGACGCCTCACAACATCACTGTAACTTAGTTACCGTTGGCGCAGTGTGAGTCATACCGGACGTGTCCGGTATGCATACCGGACGTGTCCGGTATTGCAACGGCTATAAAACGGCTAGTCTTTCAAGGGGGCTATAAATACCCCCAAGCCTCCACCTTTGGAGGCTGCTGATTCTGCTAAAATAGACACACGTTTTTGAGCCTTGCCAACTCTCCTAAACCCTCTCTTAGTGAGTGTGTGATCCAAATTGCAAAATCAATTTGTGGGTTGAGAGAGAATTTGAAAAAGAGAGCAAGCCACCACTTGAGCACTTGTGCATATTGTCAATCTTGTGATTCGCATTTGTTACTCTTGGACTCTTCGGTCCTAGACGGCTAGGCGTCGCCGGAGAGCAACCGAGAGATTGTGGTTGCTTCGAAAAGTTTGTAACGGTTGATTCCGCCGCCTCGGAATCAAATTAGTGGAAGGAGGAAAAGGAGTTGGAAAAGACTCCGGCTAGAGTGACCTTCGTGGTACCCTCTAGGGCTGACCTTCGCTGGGTCGCCCGCAGCCCCCTCAACGGAGAGTAGGACTCGAACGAGTCTGAACTTCGGTAAAACAAATATCGTGTCTCAATTCGCATTTCATTTGATATTTGTGTTGCTCTAGCTATTCTGCAGGTTCTCTGTGTATTTTGTCATCTCCATCAAGTGCCTGCAGTTTGGTTTGAAGATAGAAATCGAAAGGAGCAAGTTCGGGGCCGATCTGTAGAAATCGTGTATACCGGACACATCCGGTATTCATACCGGACACGTCCGGTATTTCCTGCCTGCACTGAAAATATTTATTCTCTGTTCTAACTTGGTGTTGCAGGGTTGTAGCTTCTAGATATATTCTTTATACCTTGTTTACTTTGTGACTAACTTGTGAGGGGTGGTAGTACTCTTAATTTGGAGTTTCCATTTTGGAAACTCCCCTTTCTAATTGTTTCCGCATTTAAAGGTGTTAATTTTCAGAAACGCCTATTCACCCCCCCTCTAGGCGACATCCTAGGTCCTTTCAGGCCACCACCTCCCTTTCGGCCCAGCCGCACAGGCTGGCCCGGTCTGCCTCAGCGTCGCGCCTCGCCCGTTCGCCGCGCCCACGCCCGACCACGCCAAAGCGTGCACGCCGCGTGGCGGCCATGCGTCGGTGAGCACATCACGCGGCAACACCGGCCTGCCCGTCCCGACCAAGCCGCGCTGCCTTCAAGGCTCGGCCGACCGCACCCTAGCGCTGCACTCCGAACCCCCTGCCTCTCTCGCTCGGACAGCAGCAGCAGCAGCGCTCGCCTCCGCCACCGCCCGCACCAGCTTCCTCGCCGGCGTTGGCCGTTCCGGCCGCTCTAGTCCGCCAGGGCTAGCTCCGTCTTGCCCTGAGCACCGCCTCCACCTCGCGCAACTGGTGCTCACGTCCTTTCGCTGTGGTAAGTCTTCTCCGACCAAGAATTCCTCGTCGGAGTGAGCTCCTCCTCGCCGGAGCTTGGCTTCGCGCGGACAGCCCCGCTTCGCTTTCTCTCCCGCCTTCCTTTCTCGTGCACGAGCACCGCACTGCATCGCCGAGTATCCCGAGCCCCTCCTCTCACCGTGCCATGGCCGGGGACGCCTCATCGGCGATGACCCGCGTCGCCGCTCCACATGCACGGCAGCGGCCAGCTTCCCATGCTCTTCGGCCCATGCCACGAGCACCGTTGGGTTCGCACGAGGGTGGGGAGCACGCCGGTCACCTTCACCGGGCCTGAGACCTCGCCGTCGGCGAGATCTCGACGGTCCACCGCCTCCCCTGTCCCGTGAGGCTGGCAGCTGGGGCCGGCTAACCCGTGGGGGCCACTATCAGCCGCAGGGGTGCAAGCCTAAGTGGAGATCCAGGTGGATCTAGCGGTTTTGAACATGGATTTTCAGAAAGAATTTAAGAAATGATTTTTAGATTTCTATTTAAATGCTTTGGAAATTTATAACTTGCTCAAAATTGCTCCAAAATTTATGAAACAAATTTTGTTGTGTTCCTTGTCACCAGATCTACATGATAAAAATATTGCATGTCATTTTTGAGATACTTTAATGTAGAGCTTTATTTAATTCTTGATATTGCTGATATCTTGTAAAATGATTAGTAAATCCTATATATATCAGAAAAATATGATTCCAATTTGGTTGATCTATTCTTGAGATGTACTTTCTATGAAAAATATATATCATGCATGTTATGTGGAAAAATATGGCTAGGTATGTTATGTGTATTAATTGTTGATTTCTTGTAAAATTGCTAGGGCTAAAAATATGAATAATACATGTAGGTGAAACTTTTTGTACAGTGATTGTATGCTATGTAGATCACGGGAAAAATACCAAATCTATTGTTTGACACTTTTCGTAGTACAAAGTATTTTCATGATCAATTATCCACCATAGCTTGTCATTTTTGTGTAGGCTGTTATACTTATCTAAATGCCATGAAAATTTTATGGTAGCCTACTTAGAGTAGTACTATGCTACTATAATTTTCTCAGATTTTTATGAGCAACAAAAATATATGTTGCTGTTGTAGCCCTAGTTTAAAATGAAATAAACAAATCTTCTTTAATGCATGATTAGTTAATAATGTTTGCTTTGGTGTATCTTTGAAGCATCTTAGATTGTTGTGGTGACTTGGCATGTTAGTATAGTGGTTGTAGTAGTAGTATGGTAGTACATGTTCTTGGATGATATTGGCTACCTTGTAGAAGGGCTTTACTTCTACTATGTCCAATAAAGTTAAACATGTTCATCTACATTTCATGTATCATGATCATTACTTGTCATCTCTTCGATGTACCTATGCATTAGCACTCATACATCTGCATCATACAAGATCATAGGAGGAGTTGTTAGCAGTAGTTCAGGAAGAGCAGACCAGGACAGATCCACAAGAAGTCCAGGCACAGGAGGTGCCAGAGGAAGAGGAGCCGGGAGAGGACTTGCCCGAGTGCGTGGATCATCAACCTAGTTCGTTCGAGCGAGGCAAGCCCCGAAGCATTCTAAGTCTGTTACTTTATAAAAGCAATTCTTTCTATATATATGAGTTTATATATTGTTGCATTAAGTTGTAGGAGTTGATTGGAACCGTTAATGCATTTATTACTATCCTTGCCTACCTTATTACCTTTTACCCTGTTAGGTCAGGATCGAATAACTGCTTAGCCTTGCTTAGACCGATAGCAATCGGTGATATCCGGTCACCTACATTATCGGTGGTTACTGGAAGAATTTAGCTATGGAAAGAATGATATCCTAGAATTAACCATGTGTGATGGATAATTGGAGACCAGATGGAAAAAGTTGGAGGCAACCAGACAGGGTTTTGGGGTGCTATTAGTTTCCATCTATGTCGATTAAGGACCGATCGTTGCTCGTCCCTCTTATCATGTTGAACGCATGCCTCACATTTAGCTGGCCGAATAAAGCGCCTTTCGACCACGAAGCTAGTGACACTATTCAGGCCGAGATCTACACGGGTGCGCGTATTGGTGCTGATGGGGGTATGACAGGGACGCGAAGAGTGAGCCTAAGGGTAGGTGCACCCTGATTCCTGGTAGTCGGGCGGTCCCTGGGTACTGCGGCTCTAGATTGTCCCGCAGCTACCTGAATAGTGTCCTTGGTGATCTAAGCTATCCTGGCAGGAGAAGCATGGTTTGTGTGAGGAATAAATCACCAGCTAGTTAGGAATCAATTCGAATTGCCATCGCTCCTGGATAGTGAGCACTTGACTCGAGCTACGGCATCGCAGTAATTATTATGGAACAATGATGGTTATCTGGATGGTATGGGATATGCTAAATCTAAATTGGTAACTAGATGTTATTGGTTAATCAAGTGATTGCTATAGTATAGGTGCTTACCTAGATGGATAGGTCATAATAAAGGTGATGCAAAGTACTTAAAATGGTTTCTTCATGATAGCTTATGCTTTTCGCAAACAAGTCAGCTAGCCCACTAAAGTAAGCCTTGCATAATCCTTGGTGTCGCTTTATTTTGGTTTAAGACGGGTAAGTCTAGCTAAGTACCTTCTCGTACTCAGGGCGTTGTTCCCATTGTTGTTGCAGATGGTCAAATATACTACGGCTATTGCATTAACTGCCTGTACCCGGCGATGGGTGACAACTAGGACCAAGGGCAATGGTCACTTTGTATCTCTCATCTGATGCTTTTGTTGGAGATGACTACCTACTGGCACTGTATCTAAACTAAAAGTGTGTGTGTGGCTTTAAAACTATTTGCTTCCGCTATTTCAGATTGAACCTGGTTTGAAATAACTTTATATTCTAAACTCTGATGTATCCTACTGTCATTGCGAACTTTATGTAACATGTGATGGTACTTGCTAAACTTGTACGATCTTGGTTTGTATGTCGATTGGTTTGGAATCCTTCATGGTTTCACGGACTACCGGGTTATACGGGCTTAAGTTTGCTAAATTATCTGCTTCGGCGGAAGATTTCCTTACTTAATCTCGTATAATTGGTCGGTTCTGTTACAACTGGCATTAGAGCAAGGTTTAGCAGGTTACTGTTCATGTGTGTATTTGAAACAAAAGGATTTTGTGTTACAAAACTAATTGCAAACTATAGTATATAGGTGTTTCAACCTCTAATTAAAAACTTAAGAGTGTGTTAGTGGTCATATCCTTTATGCCCAGTTAAGGACTCTAGGTGGCTTATTTAAGTACTGACTTGGGGGTCTTTGTATCATATTTCTATTCCGTTGCTCATACGGCGTGCTATTGTATGAGTGCCATTCACTTGAGTGGTAATGTATTGATCCATTGCCTCTACGCCTCGGTAAGTGAGAGTTGTGAGAGCATGATCGGATACACTGCCGATCTAGGGAAGTGCTTATATGATGCTGGATTATTTACATGACATATGCATGTTTGTATAAAGGTATCCAATGTGTGGGGAAATTCCGTCCTGTGGTGACGATGCCATCAATAGGATGATGGTTCGGGTAGTTGCTACCGTTGTACATGTATCTAGGGATGCGTGTAGGACGAGTAGATTACTTTACTGCTTTCGTGCATATTTTTTCATACTATCAGGGTTTGGGCTGAAGTGGATCTTTTGTAGGTACGTAACAGCGCTATCGTGTAGTACGTATTAGCTACGTTTATCAGAGACCGTTATATACCACCGTCTATGCCGCTAGCAATTGTTATTTTCCTAAGTTTGTGAGAACATACGGAACATGCATGCATCATGTTGTTACATATCATTTATGGCATTGTTCCTCTCCTTATAAGTTGATTATCTCATTTTGATAAAAATGACAACTTAACTTTGTTCTCATGTGAGTAATAAAACAAATTTGCTACAGATGGCACGCACAAAGCAGACCGCTCGCAAGTCCACCGGAGGCAGAGCTCCCCGCCATCAGCTTGCTCCACATACCAATCAGTGCCACACGTTTCTTGGAGATTTTGGGATGCCTACACTCTTGTGGAGAGTGCTCAGCTATGTAGGCTATCCTGATGGAATGGAGCCCCGCTACTTCTAGATAAATGAGCAGTTGGGGGAAGGTCTCTTGGTTACTGTGGAGGCCATTGTTCGTCCCTGAGGTGATGGTTCTGAGTGGACTGGTTGGCGTTATGATTCAACTGGCAGGACCGCTGAAGAAGCAGCTGACAGGGCAGCCTTTGGGATATTGAGGGATATCATGGATCGTTTTCCTTAGGAGTTGGTAGCCGCTTTAGTTGGAGTCTTTCCGAGGGGCAACCCCTCCACTGACTCATGACAGCAAGCAAGAGGAAGATCTCTAGAGATTGGAGCAGCAGAAGGACAGAACAGTGATAACCCTGCCATGAGCGCCATGTTCGTAGTGATGAAGGCTTTTGATGGAGTAGAAGGTAGCCTAAGACATGTGTCTGGTGCTCTTGGTCATGCCCATGATGACCGACATCAGCTTTAGAGGGATCATAATGCCGAAATTGAGAGGCTCAGTGCAGAGATGGCTCAGTTGACTTGTCAGAGCGATCAGGCGACCTAGAGGACTAGAGCCTATGAGGGAGACGTGCGTGCATTGAGAGAGCAGGTCGAGCATCTGACCACCACCAACATGAACGCTGAGCGCATGTTGATCCATGTGCTCCACCAGAGGAATGAAGCCTGGTCCACAGAAGATGTTCTGAGAGCTCGACAGGTTGAGCTGGAGCAGCAGCTGGCCAATGCAGAAGAGTACAACGACTACCTACATGAGGAGGTTCATCAGCTGAATAACCAGCTCCACCCTTACGTTTTGCCTGGAGCCGCAGAGATGGATCTAGATGAGGATGAGGATCCCAAAGAGCTTGAGGCACCATCTGATGACGACGACGATGATGTAGATAGTGACAATGTCGACATCTCTGACATAGACAGCGACCACGATGAGTAGGCTAGTAGTTGTTGCGCTAGCTACTAGGGTTTCATTTGCGATGACCTTTTGCATGGTTGACATGTCTGGCATGTACTCATGAGGAGAAAGACTAAGACCTTGATGTAATGTTGGAAAACTTGGATGTGTTTGTGGCGATATCTGAACATCAAAAGTCCAGTGTATGTATGCTGGCAATTCAGTTGTATTGGACGCAATGTGTGCGTTTCAGTAATCTAATTAGTAATGTTGTGTTGATTGGAATGACTTATTATGCCCCTGTTTTATTGTATGAATTTATTCTCTCCAGTGAAGTCAGTACGGCATAATTTTTCATTCACCTGCAATTTCTACAACATCGCCTAATAATTACTATTGCTGAAATATGCAGATGCCGAACACTCGCCGTACCATGTATGACGCGACTGAGGCAGGTGGTAGTGCCGCTAGGAATGAGAACCGTGATCCACCACCACCACCTCCTCCTCCACCGTACACCGTGGAATAGTTCTTCGCACAGTTCCTTAGAAGTCAGCGCAACATGGAGGGCATGCAGCAGAACATGGAAGCTGCATTGCACCATATTGCCGACAATACCCGCCGTGGGTTAAACCCAGGTGGACATGAAGTTAATTAGCATAGCAGTTTCAAGGACTTTATGGACACCAGACCACCCATTTTCAAGGAAGTGGCAGAGCCCTTGGATGCAGAAGAGTGGATAAACACCATGGAAGATAAGTTTTGTGTTCTAAGGATGACAAAAGTATTGAAGATGGAGTATGCAGCTCATCAGCTGCAAGGCCCTATAGGAATGTGGTGGAAGCACCACCGCACCACTTTTCCTCCCAATGCCCACATTACTTGGAGGGAATTCACTGAGGTTTTTCATGGAGTTTACATTCCCCCTGGTTTGACAGAAATGAAGTTTGGAGAATTTCTAGCACTGAATCAAGGCACCAAGATGGTGACCTAGTATCTACATACATTCAATAATCTAAGTCGCTATGCCTCTGACATGGTGAATACCGATGCCAAAAAGATCGCTAGTTTCAAGAGAGGTCTGAATCCCAAGATGATGAAGCACGTGGGTACTAACACAAGAACTGGTTTCAATGACTTTGTTAGTGACTGCTTAAAGCAAGAAAAGAACAACAATGTATATGCTACATCCAAGACTCGCAAGAGGGCTTTTGAGTCAGGTCCGTCCCAGCCAAGGGCCTCGATGGCAAATCGTTCTGCGTATCGTCTACCTGCCCCTGGTGCAAGGTTCAGGCCACCCCAGCGGAGGAATCAGAATGCCCAACAACCTCAAAGGAACCAGAAGCCATTCAAGATGGTGGTGCCACAAGCCAAGATCAGACAAGGCAGTTCATCTGGAGCTGCTACTCAAGTAAGAGGACCGTGTTTCAACTGCAATCAAACTGGGCACTTTGTGAAGTTTTGCCCATATCCCAAGAGGTAGCAGAATCAGTACCAAGCTCATGTGCACCACACCACCATTGATGACATCCCGGAAGGAGAGCCCATGATAGCCGGTATGTTTTTTATCAACAATCATCCTACAGTCATTTTGTTTGATTCTGGATCATCGTATTCATTCATAAGTCAAGCATTTGCAAGAAAGTATGAGCAAAAGATAGTTGAATTGGAATGTGCTTATCGGATCAGTTCAGCTAGGGCTGATCTGTTAACTAATCAGCTAATCCGAGGGATAACCCTGAGTATAGCAAATAGGCAGTATAAGCTTAACTTGATAGTTATGCCAGGGCTAGTTCTAGATGTGATTATAGGAATAAACTGGATGACTAAGATGGGAGTAGTAATTGATGTTGGAGGAAGAAGCATTTCTCTCAAAGAACCTGTTGGAGAAGGTACATTTCAAGTAACCTTACCTCGGAGAATAGATCTGACTAGTACAACTTGTGCAGTCCAAACTACTCTTCTAGCCAAGATTCTAGTAGTGTGCGAGTTTCTGGACGTGTTTCTAGAGGAGTTACCTAGTCTTCCACCGGATAGAGATGTTGAGTTTACCATTGAGTTAATCCCTGGAACACCACCGATCTCAAGAAGGCCTTATCGGATGCCTCCAAATGAATTAGCCGAGTTAAAGAAACAACTCCAAGATCTATTGACTAAGGGTTTAATTCGTCCAAGTTCATCAGAATGGGGATGTCCCACACTGTTCGTGAATAAGAAGAAGGATAACTCCTTACGGATGTGCGTGGACTACCGGCCACTGAATGCGGTGACAATTAAAAACAAGTATCCTCTACCTCAGATTGATATCTTGTTTGATCAATTGTCTAAAGCCAAGGTGTTCTCCAAAATAGATTTGAGATCAGGGTACCATCAGATCAAGATTAGACCACAAGATATACCCAAAACCGTGTTCTCCACCAGATATGGTTTGTACGAGTATCTTGTCATGTCCTTTGGTTTGGTCCTGCATACTTTATGTATCTGATGAATTCGGTCTTTATGCCGGAGTTGGATAAGTTCGTGATTGTGTTCATTGATGACATTCTAGTATACTCAGAGAACGAACAAGATCATGAAGAGCATCTAAGAATTGTCTTGACTAGACTCAGAGATCACCAGCTGTATGCTAAGTTTAGTAAATGTGAATTCTAGCTAAAGACAGTTCCTTTTCTCGGTCATGTGTTATCTGAGAATGAAATCTCAGTGGATCCTAGTAAGGTACAAGAGGTTATGGACTGGAAGGCACCAAGCACAGTTCATGAGGTTCGGAGTTTTCTTGGATTAGCCGGTTACTATCGTCGTTTTATACCAGACTTCTCAAAGATTGCCAAGCCAATGACAAGTTTGCTATAAAAGGATCATAAGTTCATTTGGACAGAGGAGTGTGAGGCAGCTTTCTACACCTTACGGAATTTGCTAACCACTGCTCCTGTTCTGGCGCAACTGGATATAGAGAAGTCGTTTGATGTGTTTTGCGATGCATCAAAGAATGGTTTAGGATGTATTCTGATGCAAGATGGAAGGGTCATTGCTTATGCCTCATGTCAGTTGAGGAAGCATGAGGTTAACTATCCTACGCATGATTTAGAGCTTGCAGCTGTTGTGCATGCTCTAAAGATTTGGAGACACTACTTGCTTGGGAATGTGTGCAATATCTTTACAGATCATAAGAGTCTCAAGTACATATTTACTTAGTCTAAGTTGAATATGCGACAAAGAAGATGGTTAGAGCTAATAAAGGACTATAATCTAAATGTGCACTATCATCCGGGAAAGGCAAATGTAGTGGCAGATGCCTTAAGTACGAAGTCACATTCTCTTGTTGTACAACCATTGTTTGAAGATGGGTTTAATTTGTTGCATCCTGCTGTGTTGCATAGTATCCAGGTTAGTTGTACCTTGGAAAGCAAGATCATTAAGGGTCAGAAAACAGATAAGGGAATATTCTATATTAAGGAGAAAATAAAGAAAGAACTGTCCAAGCACTTTAGAGTGGATGAACAAGGGGTGTTATGGTTTAAGGACCATCTGGTTGTACCTAAAGATCGAGAGCTCAAGAACAAACTGATGGATGAAGCTCATCACTCTAAGCTGTCTATCCATCCTGGAAGTAACAAAATATACCAAGAATTGAAACCTCGTTATTGGTGGACGAAGATGAAGGAGCTTGCAACGTATGTTGCTCGTTGCGACATGTGTTGTAGAGTGAAAGCTCTTCACATGAGACCCGCAGGAATGTTGCAACCTTTGTCAGTACTAGATTGGAAATGGGATGATATAAGTATGGATTTTATCACCGGTTTCCCACCACACCAAAGGGGAATGATTCGATTTGGGTAATTGCAGATCGCCTTACCAAATCCGCTCACTTTTTACCAGTCAAAACAACATTTCGACCACCTCAGTATGCTGAGAAGTATATTGCAGAGATTGTCCGATTACATGGTATACCAAAGACTATCGTGTCTAACCGTGGGTCACAGTTTACCGCTCATTTTTGGGAGCATCTTCATAAGGGTTTGGGTACTAGCTTGATTCGGAGTATAGCTTACCACCCATAGACAGATGGGCAGACAGAGCGAGTTAATGCTATCCTAGAAGATATGCTTAGAGCCTGTGTGTTATCATCTAAAGGTTCATGGAAATCATGGTTACCTTTGGCAGAGTTCGCTTACAACAACAGCTACCAAGAGAGTATCAAGATGGCTCCATTTGAAGCTTTGTATGGCAGGAAATATAGGACACCATTGAATTGAGTTGAGCCTAGAGAAAGAAGGTTTTACGGAATCGATTTTGTTGACGAGGCTGAGAAAAAGGTCCATATTATCCAACAAAACATGAAAGCGGCATAGTCACGCCAGAAGAGTTATGCCGATAAGAGAAGGAGACCGCTTGAGTTTGAGGTAGGTGACTACGTTTATCTGAAGGTTACTCCAATAAAGAAAGTACAATAGTTTGGAGTAAAGAGAAAACTTGCTCCTAGATTTGTAGAGCCGTACAAGATCATAGAGAAGAAGGGTCCCGTGGCTTATAAGTTACAGTTACTAGAAGCGATGGGTTCGATCTTCCTAGTCTTCCATGTATCACAGTTGAAGAAGTGCTTGCGTGTTCCGAAAGAGAGAATTGAACCTCAGAGCATTCAACTCAAATCAGACTTGGAATATCGTGAGCAATCGATTCGAGTTTTGGACACTAAGGACTGGGTCACTCGGAATAAAGTAGTGAGAACATATAAGATATAGTGGAGTCATCATGATGATGGTGATGCGATGTGGGAAATAGGAGAATATCTGCAAAACACTTATAAAGATTTTTATAATAAATGGTTCGTAACTCAAAATCTCGAGACGAGATTCTTATAAGTGGGGAGGGCTGTAACACCTCGGTATTAAGCATGCATTAACATGCCATCTTATGAGCATAATCATGATTTCATTATGCATAAGTAGCATCTATGCATTCCATTCTAAAGAAAGGAAGTGTCATTTCATGTGGTGCTGAAATTAAATTGAAATTCATCATGTTTAAACTATTTGAAATGCCATGCTCATGTTGGGTGATATGATTTCTTGGTTTGATCACTAAGATAGCTTATAAATATTTAGGATACAATTTGGAGCAAAGTTTATATTTAAATTTTTGCCAAATTTTGCTTTTAAAAATAATTCTTCAAAATTAGGGTTTTGAATTTTTATTGATTTTAATTTTGTAATTCAAAATCAATTTGGAATTTGACTTTGGTCATAAAAGCAAAGTTGTAGAGAATAAATTTTTGAGCAACTTTTATTTTTGGGCCAAAGTTTGAAACTACTTTGAAAAAGTTCAAAAATTCATTTGAATGGAATAGGAATAGAAAAATAATTTGAAAAATCACATTTCTACCTTATTGGGCCGCCACCTCCCTTTTGGCCCAGCCGCACAGGCCGGCCCGGCCTGCCTCAGCGTCGTGCCTCGCCCGTTCGCCGCGCCCACGCCCGACCGCACCAGAGCGCGCACGCCGCGTGGTGGCCATGCGCCGGCGAGCACGACGCGCGGCACCACCGGCCTGCCTGTCCCGACCAAGCCGCGCTGCCTTCAAGGCTCGGCCGACCGCACCCTGGCGCTGCACTCCAAACCCCCTGCCTCTTGCTCGGACAGCAGCAGCAGCAGCGCTCACCTCCACCACCGCCCGCACCAGCTTCCTCGCCGGCGTTGGCCGTTTCGGCCGCTCCAGTCCGCCAGGGCTAGCTACATCTTGACCTGAGCACCACCTCCACCTTGCGCAACCGGTGCTCGCCTCCTTTCGCTATGGTAAGTCTTCTCTGGCCGAGAATTCCTCGTGGGAGTGAGCTCCTCCTTGCCGTAGCTTGGCTCTGCATGGATAGCCCCGCTCCGCTTTCCCTCCTGCCTTCCTTTCTCGCGCACGAGCACCACACTACGTCGCCGAGTATCCCGAGCCCTTCCTCTCACCGTGCCATGGCCGGGGATGCCTCACCGGCGATGACCCGCGCTATAACACTCCGGTGTTATGCCAGCATTTAGGCACTGCAAATCATGCATATCATGCATCATCAAGCATCCTAATCATACATGCCTAATCATGTAAATAACAACTGAAACACTACTTCAAAACATATGAAACATGTTGTGAAACCTAAATGTTGCATACACTTGTTAGAGTTGTTTTGCCCTGATTTTGCTTGCTAGGTTAGTAGAACTTATTTGGTTATGCTTGTAAATCATCTAGGATTATTTAGTTCAATTCTTGGAGCGAAGTTTGTATTCAAATTATTTCAAAATTTTGCGTTAAAAATAATTCTCCAAAATTAAGGTTTTGAGGTAAAATTGACTTTAATTTTAGCATTCAAAATCTATCAAGAATTTGGCTTTGGTCATAAAATCAAAGTTGTAGATATTGAAAAATGGAACACATTTCATTTTTGCATCAATTTGTGAAAATGCTTTTAAATGGCTCAAAAATGGGAATTTAATTCTGTTTATTTGAGAAATAAAAAGAAAAGAATTAGGTAGCAGGAAGTTCCGAGTGAACTTGATAGTTATGCCTGGACTAGTTTTGGATGTCATTATAGGGATGAATTGGATGAAGGATTAGGGAGCAGTCATAGATACTGGAAGTCGAGTACTTACCCTTAAGGATCCCCTGGGTGAGGGTACTTTCCAAGTACCATTGCCTCGAAGAACAGACCTTATAAGTGTTACATGTGCTACGGCAGTCATTCCTATTCATCAGATTCCGGTAGTGTATGAGTTTCCAGATGTATTCCCGGATGAGCTACCTGGTCTTCCGCCGGATAGAGAGATTGAGTTTGCGATTGAGTTAATCCCCGAAACAGCTCTGATTTCAAGGAGACCCTATCGGATGCCTCTAGATGAACTAGCTGAGCTGAAGATGCAATTAGAAGATTTATCAAAAAAGGGGTTTATTCGGCCAAGCAAGTCTAAATGGGGATGTCCCGCCTTGTTTGTGAAGAAGAAGAAAGAGGGCACGTTGAGAATGTGTGTAGATTATAGGCCACTCAACACGGTAACCATAAAGAATAAGTATCCCTTGCCTTATATTGATGTTCTGTTTGACCAGTTAGCCAAGGCCAAGGTGTTCTCAAAAATAGATTTGAGATCCGGTTATCATCAGATCAAGATTAGGCCATAGGATATACCGAAAACTGCATTTTCCACCAGATACGGGTTGTATGAGTATCTTGTCATGTCCTTTGGCTTGACAAATGCTCCTGCATACTTTATGTTTTTGATGAATATAGTTTTCATGCCAGAATTGGATAAGTTTGTGGTGGTGTTCATCGATGACATTCTGGTGTACTCCGAGAATGAGAAAGATCATGAAGAGCATCTGAGAACTGTCTTGACCAGACTTAGGGATCATCAACTATATGCTAAGTTTAGCAAATGCGAATTCTGGTTGAAGAAAGTTCCTTTCCTTGGTCACATTCTGTCAGAAAATGGAGTTTTAGTCGATCCAAGTAAGGTGCAAGAAGTTATGAATTGGAAAGCACCGACCACAGTTCCTGAGATTAGAAGTTTCTTAGGACTAGTCGGTTATTACCGTCGCTTTATACCAGACTTTTCGAAGATTGCCAAACCGATGACAAGTCTCCTATAGAAGGATCACAAGTTTGTGTGGACAGAGGAGTGTGAAGCAGCTTTCCACACTTTGCGGAAACTGTTGACCACTGCTCCTGTTCTAGCACAACCAGATATCGAGAAACCATTTGATGTGTTTTGCGACGCATCGAAGACTGGATTGGGCTGTGTTCTTATGCAAGAAAGGAGAGTCATTGCCTATGCCTCACGTTAATTGAGGAAGCATGAGGTCAACTATCCAACACATGATCTTGAACTTGCTGCAGTTGTGCATGCCCTAAAAATTTGGAGACATTATCTACTTGGTAATGTGTGCAATATTTTCACAGATCACAAGAGTTTTAAGTACATCTTTACCCAACCAGAGCTGAATATGAGATAGCACAGATGGTTGTAATTGATCAAGGATTACAACTTGAATGTGCAATATCATCCTGGAAAAGCCAATGTAGTGGCAGATGCTTTGAGCAGAAAGTCACATTACTTGAATGTGCAGCCATTACTTAAAGATGGGTTCAATCTAATGCATCCTGCTGTGTTACATAGTATTCAGATTAGTTGCTCTTTGGAGAGTAAGATAATAGAAGGCCAGAAAACCGACAAGGGAATATTCCACATCAAAGAGAAAATAAAAGAAAAGTCGTCTCAACACTTTAAAGTGGATGAACAGGGCGTGTTGTGGTTTGGCGACCGTCTTGTGGTTCCCAAGGATCAAGAGCTTAGGAATAAACTCATGGATAAAGCTCACCTTTCTAAGCTATCTATCCATCCCGGAAGTAGTAAGATGTATCAAGAACTAAGATCTTGCTATTGGTGGACCAAAATGAAGAAAGAAATTACAGCATATGTTGCTAGATGTGACGCATGTTGTCGAGTGAAAGCCATTCATATGAAACCTACCGGTATGTTGCAACCCTTGTCAGTCCCTAGTTGGAAGTGGGACGATATCAGTATGGATTTTATCTTGGGTTTGCCCACTACTAAAAAAAGACATGATTCGATTTGGGTAATTGTGGACTGTCTTACTAAGACCGCTCATTTCCTACCTATCAAGACAACTTATCGACCACCTCAATATGCCGAGAAGTATATCACAGAAATTATGAGGTTGCATGGTATACCAAAGACCATAGTATCTGATAGAGGCTCACAGTTTACGGCTCACTTTTGGGAACATTTATACAGAGGTTTAGGAACTAGTTTGATTCATAGTACCGCTTATCATCCTCAGACAGATGGTCAGACTGAACGAGTGAATACTGTTTTGGAAGATATGTTAAGAGCCTGTGTATTGTCTTCTAAGGGATCATGGGAGTCATGGTTACCATTAGCTGAGTTTTCTTATAATAATAGTTATCAAGAAAGCATCAAGATGGCCCCATTCGAAGCTTTATATGATAGAAAATGTAGAACACCATTGAATTGGGTCGAGCCTGGTGATAGAAGGTATTATGGCATTGACTTTGTAGAAGAAGCCGAAAAGAAAGTTCATATTATTCAGCAGAATATGAAAGCAGCCCAATCACATCAGAAAAGTTATGCAGACAGAAGAAGGAGACCCCTTGTGTTTAAAGTTGGTGACTATGTTTATCTGAAGGTCACGCCAATGAAGAAGAAAAGGTTCGGAGTCCGAAGAAAGCTTGCCGCGAGATTCGTAGGACCATACAAGATTCTAGAACAAAGAGGTCCGGTAGCCTATAAGTTAGAGTTACCTGAGACAATGAGTACCATTTTCCTAGTTTTCCATGTATCACATCTTAAGAAATGTTTGCGTGTTCCAGAAAAAAGAATAGAACCTCGAGGTATCCAACTCAAATCAGATTTGGTGTATCGTGAACAACCAGTCCGGGTGTTAGACACTAAAGAACGTGCTACTCGGAATAGTGTGGTAAAAACATATAAGATACAGTGGGATCATCATGATGAGGGAGATGCAACTTGGGAAACGGGAGAGTATCTACAAAAAGCTTATGAAGATTTTTATAACAAATGGTTTGTAACCCAAATCTCGGGACGAGATTTTTATAAGGGGGGAGGGCTGTAACACCCCGGTGTTATGCCAGCATTTAGGCACTGCAAATCATGCATATCATGCATCATCAAGCATCCTAATCATACATGCCTAATCATGTAAATAACAACTGAAACACTGCTTCAAAACATATGAAACATGTTGTGAAACCTGAATGTTGCATACACTTGTTAGAGTTGTTTTGCCCTGATTTTGCTTGCTAGGTTAGTAGAACTTGTTTGGTTATGCTTGTAAATCATCTAGGATTATTTAGTTCAATTCTTGGAGCGAAGTTTGTATTCAAATTATTTCAAAATTTTGCGTTAAAAATAATTCTCCAAAATTAAGGTTTTGAGTTAAAATTGACTTTAATTTTAGCATTCAAAATCTATCAAGAATTTGGCTTTGGTCATAAAATCAAAGTTGTAGATATTGAAAAATGGAACAAATTTCATTTTTGCACCAATTTGTGAAAATGCTTTTAAATGGCTCAAAAATGGGAATTTAATTCTGTTTATTTGAGAAATAAAAAGAAAAGAATTTCATTTCGCTTAACAGGCCACCGCTCAGCTTCCCGGCCCACGGCCGAAGCCGGCCTAGCCCATGTCCCCGCCTGCCGCGCGCCTCACCACCCAGCGCGCCACGCCATCCCATGCGCGTCTCGCCTTGGCCTAGCCCCACGCCATTCCCCTGCTCGCCGCTCGCACACGCGCTGACCGCGGCAGAGCACGCCCGTTGCGTGGCGGCCATGCGCCATCGACGCCGCCGCGTGTCGCAGCCAGCCTGCGCCCGCGCCCACGCGCCCGCCTACTTCTGCTAAAGCTAGTGCGCTCGCTAGCCCTCTCCCGCGCTGCCTCTCCTCTCTGTAAGTGCCGAGCTCACCCACTCTCCCCCTCACCGCGCCACCGCACCCGCCGGCCAAATTCGCCGCTTCTCCTCTACCTCGGCCAGCAATCGTGCGCCCACAGCTCCGCCTCGCTCTCCGGCACGTGGTGCTCGCGCTTGTGCCGACTGTCGAGCTCAGGTAGCGCCTTCTCGCGCCTCGCCACCGTCGGCCATGGCGCCGCCGTGCTCGGCCGCCGTGGAAGGCACCCTTCCTCCTCTTCTCCACCCTGCCTAGCTACCTTCCTGCCTTCGCCAGCTTCTCACGAACCGCATGCTCCCTCTAGCTTGCCCTGGCACTACCGGTGATGGCCGCCGGTCTCGTTGGCCGAGCCACGCCGCCGCGTGTCACAGCGCCGGCATGGCTTCACCTCGGCTGAAGCTAGGCCAATGAGGCCATGGGCCGACGCCCTACCGAGCCGCCTCCCCCTTCCCTTCGCTCGGGCCGCGCAGGCCAAATGTGGCAGTGGGCCGACTGATTCCCGCGGGCCGACCCAGTAGCAATAGGAGTATTCGTTTTTAATTTTTCTTTATTATTTGAAAATAGAAATGGTTTGGAAAATGTTTGGATACTCAAATTTACTCCAAATCTGTTGAAATAAATTTTACTAGGTTCCTTATCATCAGATCTACTTGAGAAAATTATTGCATGTCATTTTTGAGATACTTTTCTGTAGAACTTTATTTAATTATGGATATTACTGATAACTTGAAAAATATGTAGAAAAACCTATAGGCTTCAGAAAAATATGATTCCAAGTTTGTTGATCTTCTTATGTAATGTACTTCCTAGGAAAAATATGTTTCATGCATGTGCTGTAGGAAAATTTTGAGGTGTAGTTCAAGTACCTTTAATGGCTGATTTTTGTTATTTTAGCTAGAGAGCAAACTTTATATAAAACATGCATGTGATAATTTTTGTACAGTAATTGTATGCTATGAAAAATATAGGAAAAATACTAACTCTGTTGTTTGACACTTTTCACAGTACAAAGTATTTTTATGTTCATAATTATGCCATAGCTTGTTATTTTTGTGTAGACTAATCCACTCATTCAAATACCATGAAAATCTGATAGTAGACTACTTAGGGTAGTAATGTGCCATGGTAATTTTCTAAGATTTGTCTAAGCAAGAAAAATAGAGGTTGCTATTCAAACCTATTATTAATTAGGGTTTAAGTAAGTGTTGCTTTAAGTGTGATTAAGAAATTAGTGAATCTTTGGTGTATCTTTGAAGCATTTAATAAGATGTGTTGACTTAACATATTAGTAGTAGAAGAGAATGCAGTAGATGACATGTGCTTATAGTATATTTTTTGGATGATGTTGACTACCTTGCATTCAAGCATATCCCTTGTATTCATCTCATCCGATGCACCGATTGCATAAGCACTTACGCACATTGCATCATACAGGATCGTAAACCGAGAACCCAGTCGTCATACCCGAGGAGCCCGAGGACAGCTCGAGGTGCAGCCGCAAGAAGTGCCCGAAGCCGACGAGGAGGACGTTGAGGAACTTCCGGAGTGCCCCGATCACCGCCCGAGCTCCTTCGAGAGAGGCAAGCCCCGGAGCATTTTCTCCCGGTTTGCAATTATTAATTAAATGCTTTACTTTAATTGATGCATTACATTCAGGAGTTGTTTGCAACCGTTGCTGCATTATACCTTGTTTACCTTTGTTATACTATATCCTTGTTACCCTGGTATCCGCAGTCGAGTCAATGCTTAGCTGGCTTAGACCGGTAGAAGTCAGGTGATTTCCTGTCACCTGCGAGCTATAGGTGGTTACCTAGATCTGTTTAGATGACTATGAAGTCATGGTATAACTAAGTGTTAAATGAAGTTGAGACCGGACGGAGACTTGCAGAGTTTTGGACTGTAGTGCTTTCCGTCTGTGTCGATTAAGGACCGACCGTTGTTGAGCCTCGAGTCATATTGAACGCATGCCTTACATTTAGCTGGCCGGATAAAGTACCTTCCGACCGTGAAGCTGGGAGATTATTCGGGCCGAGTAGATTGCCTGCAACGCACTGTGCCAGAGCGGGTGTGGTAGGACACGGGGGCGAGATGATAAGACCAAAGTGCAGTCGGTCGGCCCCCGGGTACATGTGGTTCCTGGCAAACTTGAGATTCCTGGATAGTTGACTCGGTGATCAATATCTCACTTTAGCGGGTGAGTGAGGTTTGTGTAAGGAATAAATCACCAGCTGGTTAGGAATCGATTCGAATCGCCATCGCTCCTGGACAGTGAGCACTTGACTTGAGTGACTTCATCGTAGTAAATGTTTATGGAACACTTGGACAATTATAATAAATATGACAGTATATAAGTTGTTTAATGATCATTGGTTATCATTATCTGCTTAATCACGTGTTTGCTCTAGTATAGGTGCAAATTTAGTCGACAGGCTAATAACAATTAACTTGACAATAATGCTTTTAAAAAGGGTCTTGAAATGCTAAAAATGCTTCTTTTTGTAAATGAGTCAGCTACCCTACTATAAAGCCTTCATAATCCTTGGTGTCACTTATTTTTGGTTATGTCGGGTAAGTCTAGCTGAGTACCTTCTCGTACTCAGGGTTTTATTCCCACTTATTGCAGATGGGCAAATGTATTACGGCTACTATATCAACTGCCTTTATCCTGCGATGGGTGATGCTTAGGACCATGGGCATGGTCATTCCTTACGTCTCGTCTGATGCTTTTGTTGGAGATGATCATTCGCTGGCACTGTATTTGAACTCTGTGTGAGTGTGTGTGTGGTTTGAACAAATGGCTTCCGCTACTTTTATTCAAACTTGCTTTGTAATAACTATGTTTAAACTCTGATGTATCTGAGATGCAAACTTTTATGTAATATGTGATGGTGACCGCTAAACTTATTACGATCTTGGCTGAAATGGAAGTTGGTTTGAAATCCTTCGTGATTTCACAGACTACCAGGTTATACGGGCTTAAGTTTGCTAAATCGTCTGCTCTGGCGGATGATTTTCTTACTTAATTTCGTATAATTGGTCGGTTCTATTACACGCGCCGCCGCTCCACCATGCACAGCAGCGGCCGGCTTCCCGTGCTCTTCAGCCCATGCCACGAGCATCGCTGGGTTCGCACGAGGGTGGGGAGCACGTCGGTCACCTTCACCAGGCCTAAGACCTCGCCGTCGGTGAGATCTCAGCGGTCCGCTGCCTCCCCTGTCCCATGAGGCTGGCAGCTGGGGCCGGCTGACCTACGGGGGCCACTGTCAGCCGCTGGGGTGCAAGTCTGGGTGGAGATCCGGGTGGATCTAGCAGTTTTGAACATGGATTTTTAGAAAGAATTTAAGAAATGATTTTTAGATTTCTATTTAAATGCTTTGGAAATTTATAACTTGCTCAAAATTGCTCCAAAATTTATGAAACAAATTTTGTTGTGTTCCTTGTCACTAGATCTACATGATAAAAATATTGCATGTCATTTTTGAGATACTTTAATGTAGAGCTTTATTTAATTCTTGATATTGCTGATATCTTGTAAAATGTTTAGTAAATCCTATATGTATAAAAAAATATAATTCCAATTTGGTTGATCTATTCTTGAGATGTACTTTCTGTGAAAAATATATGTCATGCATGTTATGTGGAAAAATATGGCTAGGTATGTTATGTGTATTAATTGTTGATTTCTTGTAAAATTGCTATGGCTAAAAATATGAATAATATATGTAGGTGAAACTTTTTGTACAGTGATTGTATGCTATGTAGATCACGGGAAAAATACCAAATCTATTGTTTGACACTTTTCGTAGTACAAAGTATTTTCATGCTCAATTATCCACCATAGCTTGTCATTTTTGTGTAAGCTGTTATACTTATCTAAATGCCATGAAAATTTTATGGTAGCCAACTTAGAGTAGTACTATGCTACTGTAATTTTCTTAAATTTTTATGAGCAACAAAAAAATATATGTTGCTGTTGTAGCCCTAGTTTAAAATGAAATAAACAAATCTTTTTTAATGCATGATTAGTTAATAATGTTTGCTTTGGTGTATCTTTGAAGCATCTTAGATTGCTATGGTGACTTGGTATGTTAGTACAGTGGTTGTAGTAGTAGTATGGTAGTACATGTTCTTGGATGATATTGGCTACCTTGTAGAAGGGCTTTACTTCTACTATGTCCAATAAAGTTAAACATGTTCATCTACATTTTATGTATCATGATCATTACATGTCATCTCTTCGATGCACCTATGCATTAGCCCTCATACATCTGCATTATACAAGATCGTAGGAGGAGTTGCTAGCAGTAGTTCAGGAAGAGCAGACCGGGACAGAACCACAAGAAGTCCAGGCACTGGAGGTGCCAGAGGAAGAGGAGCCGGGAGAGGACTTACCCGAGTGCGTGGATCATCAACCTAGTTCGTTCGAGCGAGGCAAGCCCCGGAGCATTCTAAGTCTCCTACTTTATAAAAGCAATTCTTTCTATATATGTGAGTTTATATATTGTTACATTAAGTTGTAGGAGTTGATTGATACCGTTGATGCATTTGTTACTATGCTTGCCTACCTTATTACCTTTTACCCTGTTAGGTCAGGATCGAATAACTGCTTAGCCTTGCTTAAACCAGTAGCGATCGGTGATATCCGATCACCTACATTATAGGTGGTTACTGGAAGAATTTAGCTATAGAAAGAATGATATCCTGGAATTAACCATGTGTGATAGATAATTGGAGACCGGATGGAAAAAGTTGGAGGCAACCAGACAGGGTTCTGGGGTGTTGTTAGTTTCCATCTATGTCGATTAAGGACCGATCGTTGCTCGTCCCTCTTATCATATTGAACGCATGTCTCATATTTAGCTGGCCGAATAAAGCGTCTTTTGACCATGAAGCTAGTGACACTATTTAGCCCGGGATCTACACAGGTGCACGTATTGGTGCTGATGGGGATATGACAGGGACACGAAGAGTGAGCCCAAGGGCAGGTGCGCCCTAATTCCTGGTAGTCGGGCGGTCCCTGGGTACTGCGGCTCCAGATTGTCCCACGGCTACCTAAATAGTGTCCTTGGTGATCTAAGCTATCCTGGCAGGGGAAGCATGGTTTGTGTGAGGAATAAATCACCAGTTGGTTAGGAATCGATTTAAATCGCCATCGCTCCTGGATAGTGAGCACTTGACTCGAGCTACGGCATCGCAGTAATTATTATGGAACAATGATGATTATTTAGATGGTATAGGATATGCTAAATCTAAATTGGTAACTAGATGTTATTGGTTAATCAAGTGATTGCTATAGTACATATGCTTACCTAGATGGATAGGTCATAATAAAGGTGATGCAAAGTACTTAAAATGGTTTCTTCATGATAGCTTATGCTTTTTGCAAACAAGTCAGCCAGCCCACTAAAGTAAGCCTTGCATAATCCCTAGTGTTGCTTTATTTTGGTTTAAGACGGATAAGTCTAGCTGAGTACCTTCTCGTACTCAGGGCGTTGTTCCCATTGTTGTTGCAGATGGTCAAATGTACTACGGCTATTGCATTAACTGCCCATACCCGGCGATGGGTGACAACTAGAACCAAGGGCAATCTTTTGTTGGAGATGACTACCTACTGGCACTGTATCTGAACTAAAAGTGTGTGCGGCTTTAAAACTATTTGCTTCCGCTATTTTATATTGAACCTGGTTTGTAATAACTTTATATTCTAAACTCTGATGTATCCTACTGTCATTGCGAACTTTATGTAACATGTGATGGTACTTGCTAAACTTGAACGATCTTGGTTTGTATGTCGATTGGTTTGGAATCCTTTGTGGTTTCATGGACTACCGGGTTATACGGGCTTAAGTTTGCTAAATTATCTGCTTCGGCGAAAGATTTCCTTACTTAATCTCGTATAATTGGTCCGTTCTGTTACAAATCGTCATGTTCGTTTAGGTTTGTTTGGCTTGTTTTGGCTTGTTTTCAGCCAACGAATAATATTTTTTTCTCACGCCAAATCAGTCAACAGTACTTTCAGCGATGGCTTATAAACCAAACACGACGAACAGGCTGAATCTCCACATCCGACGACTTAATGTCGTAGCTGCATTGGGATTCGTGTTTTCCTGCGTTTCAAACCCTATCTGTATCTTCCTTTCCTATGATTTTGTTTCCTCCACTCAAGTGACGACAGGTGTGCTGCTGCGGCTGCGGCTGCCGCAGCGCTTTTGAGCAGAGGCTGATTAGTCTGGCCGGATGATGCAATTTTTTTCCTTCTGAGGCCATGTTTGGTTCCTATAGTGCTTCCTAAAATTTCTGTCACATCGAATATTTAGACAAATGCATGGAGTATTAAATATAGACTAATTACGAAACTAATTGCACAACTTACGACTAATTTACGAGACGAATCTTTTAAGCCTAATTAGTCCATGCCGTGGTGCTACAGTAAACATGTGTTAATGATAGATTAATTAGACTTAAAAAAATCGTCTCGTAAATTAGCCTCCATTTATGTAATTGGTTTTGTAATTAGGCCCCGTTTGGTAGGACTTCTCCATCGGCTTCAGAAGCCGTTTGGAGCCGTTTTCTACCAAACGGGATAAAGTAAAATAGCTTCACTTGTGAAGCCCCTAAAAACATGCTCTCACAGTGATTTGGGATGGGATGGAGCAAAAAAAAAAGTGGTTTCTCTCGGCTTCTCCTCTAGGCCCCTAAAAACATGCTCTCACAGGGAAGTCATTTTGTCAAACGGTTTACCAAAACCGCTTCAGCTCCACCGGTGAAACTATTCGTGGAGCTGAAGTAAAAAAAAATTGGCTTCATTAGTGAAGTGAAGCCCTGCCAAACAGGGTCTTAATCTATACTTAATGCTATTTATTAGTATCTAAACATTCGATATGATATAAATTTTAGGAGGAACTAAAGAACCAAACACCCTGACTATGCTAACGAGCATTTTTTTTAGGGATATGCTAACGAGCATTTCAAGCACTGTGAGCAGCAGTAAATAGAAATGGCCGAAAGACAAACAGAAAAGGCAAGAGAGCCAACGAATCGTGTGTACTGCTGTACTTGCAAAATTTGAAAAAGGAGCCCACGGGCCAAATAGGTTGGTCACAGGTTCACAGAGCGCAGATCACGTGCGTCTCACTGAGCGGTGGCCCAGCCTCAGTGCGCCACCTTCCTGCGCGCTGACAGGTGGGCCGGTGTTTGAACGCGGCTAGTATGGAGGAGGCGTACATGCCTGTCAGAAACGAGAGGGGCATTTCCATTCCTTCGTTTCAGTGCTGCAAGCCTGCAACGGCCTCTCTCTCCTCCCTCCCTCCCTCTCTCTTCCATACATCTCCTTTCAATCCCCGCCGCTTCTCAGTCCCGACCGTTTGCGCCGCTGGAAGGTTCTGGAACATTCTGAGATGAGGAGGAGCAGACGCCAACGCAATGGAGGAGGAGGAGGAGGAAGTGGCCAGCGCGGTGTAAGGGTGGCCGTTGCCTTCGCCGTGCTGCTGGGCTGTGTCATGGCCCTCGTCGGCGGCGCCGCCGCGCAGGCCCCCCGGCTCCCCACCGACTACGAAACCCTCAGCGGTATGGTAACGCACCCCAGCATTCCAGCTCTACAGCTTTCTCGGCGCGTGTCGTCGTCTACTCCTCTGCTTCCCTTCGTGCGTTTGTTCCTATACGACGGGGGCGGTGCATGCTTTCCGCGGGGTCTGTAGCCGGTGGCAAACCCAAGCCCAACTAGGGCTTTGGGGATACTTGTTCTAGAATGTTCATTCAGGCCACCTCTCTTTCGCTGACGATTTAGGTGCTTTGTTTTCTAAGACCTTAGTAGCAATTTGGTTATTGCTTCTGCAAATTCCAGAAATCAGCTTCGGTTCTCTTCTGTCTCTGTCATTCATGAGTTGAAATGAACCTCGTATTTCATCAAAAAGAAAAAATTGAACCTGGTAAAATTAATCAAGTGGTTATCTGGTAAAATAAAAAACCACGGCAACAATCATGAGCATCTGTTCTTTCTCCAGGCGCCGCTCCACTTGTGGTCGCCAAAGGTGGTTTTTCAGGAGTGTTTCCAGATTCCAGCCAAGGTGCCTATTCTTTCGCGATGATCGCCAGCGCACCGGACACAGCCATGTGGTGTGACGTCCAACTAACAAAGGATGGTGTTGGAGTCTGCCTTCAGGATATAAATATGAAAAACTGCACCACTGTCGACCAAGCGTACCCCGCGAGGGAGCGGACCTATGTCATCGATGGCGTGCGCAAAACTGGATGGTTTGTTTCAGACTTCACCATTGCTGAGCTTCAGTCTGTATTTCGTGAGTACAGCAATACCACTGCAACTCTGTAAACCTTCCGTTTAAAGCGATTCGATCATTGCATAATCTCTGTACATCTCAGATGTGTAGTAATACAAACTAAGTAATAGCTTGAGAAACACCAAGTACATGCACACATTCCACTAGACGCACCGCCAGGTTCACGAGTCTTTGAAAATCGTAACAGAATACCATGTTCTGGTTGGTTTTATTTTGTTCTATATAACTAGTTTTACATTATGGGCATCTTGAGTTGTTTGTGTTGACATTACTATTACTATTATTTTTATGTTTGTTTGCTCAAAGCATTTCTACGATTATGCGCCTTTTATGGCCTACAAATTAATTTTAATCATGTAAGCTATACTTCTTAACCGATTATCTACTTTATTGAGCAGTAACACAAGCAATTTGGTCTCGCACTGAGAGATTCGACGACATCTATCCTATTGTCAGTGTTACTGACTTTCGGTCCCTTGTCATGCCGTCTCCTGTTTGGTTGAATGTCCAGGTTGAATTATTGTTCTTGGAACTTAACCAGAATTTACTACTGCTGCTGTTATACTATCTTCAAAAGCTAATTTCGTTTTCATATGTATAGCATGGCATCTTCTACAAACAACATGGTTTGGACATGAGGAACTACATACTTTCAATCAAAAAACGTGTATCCATGGATTATATCTCATCACCTGAGCTGGGCTTCCTCAAAAATATATCTGGAAGAGTTGGTCGCAAAACAAAGCTTGTGTTTAGATTTCTTGATAAAGCCCTCTTAGATCATTCTATAAACCAAACATATGGTTCACTGTCGAGTAACCTAACGTTTATTAAGTCTATTGCATCTGGCGTAATAGTACCTAAGAGTTACATTTGGCCGGTGACAAAGGATAACTATCTACTACCATCCACATCAATTGTCACAGAAGCACACAATGCAGGGCTGGAAATATATGCCTCTGATTTTGCCAATGATAGAATTATTCCCTATAACTACAGCTATGATCCGTTGGCAGAATACCTGAACTTTATCAATGATGGTGGCTTCTCCGTCGATGGTGTACTGTCAGAGCACCCAATTACTGCATCAGAGGCAATTGGTAGGCTACTAACTTTTGCATTAGTACATGTTAAAGATCCAGCTACACTATTTTATCGATTCTGACCTTTTCAGCCTATGAACTATGTCCTCTGTTCTCCTATGAACAATATTTTGAATTTTCACGTTTACTAAGTAAAAGGCATAATATTACAATCCTCCATTGGAACTTGTCTTCTAACGCCTCATGTTAGACCTGAGTATTTTGCGGTTTGGGGCGGGGCGAAAAAAAAGCCCGGTTATTTCGGGCCGAAAAAGTCCACCCATGATCGTCCCACTGGGCAGGTCGGGACTATTTTTTTGGGACGGGCCCGGGCCTAGGCGGGCCACCCGCACAATTTACGGTGTAAAATAGCAAAAAAAAGTTTTTTGGGCCAGGCTCAGGCCAAGAATTTTTTCTGGGTAGTGGGATCTCTGCCCAGGCCCTGTTCAGTAAGGTTCGTGGGCGGGCTAAAACCCATCGGGCTCGGGCCAGGCCTGCGGGCCGGGTCGGGCCAGGCTCATTTTGCTATACCTCATGTTGATATTAGATTGTTTTGTCCCCTCATCCCCCATTTAGTCTTATAGTGTTCACTGTCCAGTGATTTTATTATTGTAGGGTTTAAAGTAACTTTACCGTCTTTTAAGATATGTCTGTGCCCATCGCGGAAACATCGTGTGATGTTTAGTTGTTTTTATGGACAAATAAGTGACATATTTTTAATGCATTTGAATCTCCTTATCTGCAGGTTGTTTTACTAAACTGAATTCAAATAAGAATGATCATGGTACGTATCGTATAGGAGTAAGGCCTACTTAGTAATTGTACCGTGATGGTTGGATGTCTTATATTTGTATTTAGTTTAAGTATTTATAATTCTTTTTTGCAGGGGAACCCTTAGTTATCTCACATAATGGTGCTAGTGGAGACTACCCGGACTGTACAAACCTGGCCTACCACAGTGCAATTGATGATGGCGCAGATTTCATTGATTGTCCTGTTCAAGTGACAAGTGACGGAATTCTTATGTGCATGAGTTCCACTAACCTGCTTGACACCACGAATGTTCAGAGAACAACTTACAGCTCTCTTGTTTCTGTTGTTCGGGAAATTCAGCCTCAACCAGGAATCTTTACATTCAACCTCACTTGGGCCGATATTAACAGTAATGCTTTAAAACGTGAGTTTGTTTTGTAGCAGTATAACATTACAAATACATGAATAGCTCATAAAAGGTACAAACTTATAATTATCCTTTTGACTGGCCCTTTATATACAGCCAAAATATCTTCCCCAGTAAGTGGTTATTCTCTTGTAAGGAACCCAAGGTACACAAATCAAGGGAAGTTTTTGAAGTTATCTGACTTTCTAGCAATCGCAATGGATAAGGACTTGTCCGGTGTCATGATCATCATTGAGGTGATACTTTCGCTCGAAGTTTTGCTTATTTGCTTATGATCTCAAAGAATTGAACTTTTCACCTGATTTTTGTCTCTCTATTATGATTTTGTGATACATGCCGGTTTCGTTCAAAAAAAGTATGACTATGTTACGAGCAAAAGTTCACCAGATAGTTACCTTGTTGGTCTCGAGATCTCCCTCACGGGTGAGCCGACCGCTCACCGGTGTTGCCGACCACACACTATGGCTAGAGGTAAAAGAAGGGAGGAAGAACAGAGCACACACAAAGCACAAGCGCCAGTATTGCCCGAAACTCTGTAGAGGAGATGGCAAAACTGAACCCACTCGCTTTACTAAGTTGCAGTGGGAAGCTATATATACAACTCTACCCATCTAATCCTAGTACACAGATATGCCATGCTGTCATGCTGCTACAGTGACTGGATATGACAACAGGGCTGACTTTGGCGCCTGCCCCTGCTGTGGCTACAGTGTGGCAGGGGAGCCTTTCGGCGCCTGCCCCTGTCGCTCGTTCAGAGATGGGAGAGCAGCCGATTACTTTACAATTCTTTTCCTAATCCTGCTGCTAACCCTAGAACCTCCACCACGTCGATCATCTTCTTCAGCTCCGTGAACCGAAGGCGTCCGAGCGGCTTGGTGAGGACGTCCATGAGTTGCCGACCAGTTTCGACGAACTCAATGACGATCTGTCATTCATCGACACAATCCCTGAGGAAGTGGAACTTGATGTCGATGTGCTTGCTCCGGTCGTGGAGAACCGGATTCTTCGCGAGGGCGACGGTGGGCTGGTTGTCCACCATTAGTGCTGGTGGGTGAGCTTCCACACCGGTCAACTCGCCCAGCAGCCGGCGCAGCCACACAGCTTGGCACGCCGCTGTGGCCGCCGCCACGTACTCTGCCTCGCACGTGGACAGCGCCACCACCTTCTGTTTCAGCAACAGCCATGAGATTGGAACTGACTCGAGGAAGACGAGCAAGCCAAAGGTGCTCCGCCGTCCGTCGATGTCCCCCGCCATGTTTGCATCGCTGAACACAGTGAGCTGCAGTCCACTTTCGCCGGTCTTGGGGAAGACGATCACCTGATCCACCATCCCCTTGACGTAGCGCAGCAGCCGCTTCACCGCGCCCCAGTGATCCTCTCGGAGATCCTCCATGAAGCGGCTGACGTAGCCCACGGCGAACGCAATGTCTGGCCTCGTATGGACTAGGTAGCGTAGACCGTCGACGATGCTCCGGTAGAGTGTTGCATCTACCCTCGCCGAGGTACTGGCCTTGGTCAGCTTCAGCCGCTCCTCCATCGAAGTCACGTACGGCTTGCACTTAGCCATGCCGCTCCGCTCCAATAGCTTCGAGGCGTACGCGCTCTGACCGAGCGTGAGCGCCTCCTCCCCTTGTCTCACCTCGATGACGAGGTAGTAGGAGAGCGCACCGAGATCGCTCATTCGAAAATGAACCGCCATCTCGCGCTTGAAGCTGTCGACGTCCTCCGCACGTGTGTCAGTGACGATCAAGTCGTCCACATACACGCCGACAACGAGCTCCTCCTTCCCTGTCGCCGCGTGTAGAGCACGTGCTCGGTTGCGCACCGCGTGAACCCAAGCTCGCCCAGCGTGGCAGTCCACACTCGCGGGGCCTGCAGCAGCTCGTAGAGCGCCTTGCGCAGTCGGAGCACCCTGTGCTCCACTCCCTTGACGGTGAAACCTAAAGGTTGCCTGACAAAGACCGTCTTCGCCAGCTCGCCGTTGAGGAAGGCCGATTTTACGTCCAGTTGATGGACGCACCAGTCCTTCGCTGCTGCCAAAGCCAGCAGCAGTCGGATAGACTCCATGCGCTACCAGCGCAAAGACTTCCTCGAAGTCGATGCCCTCGCGCTGGACAAAGCCTCGGGCGACGAGGCGCGCCTTGTGCTTGACAATAGCGCCGCGCTCGTCCCTCTTGACCTTGTATACCCACTTCAGGCCGATCGGACGACATCCTGGAGGTGGATCGACGAGCTCCGAAGTCTCATTTTCCTCGATCGCCTTCATCTCCTCCATCATCGTCCGTCGCCAATTTGCATCGCACTCGGCCAGCGCGAACGTGGGTGGTTCCTCTGTAATGATGAGAAGCAGCTTTGGGTCATTGAGCAGCCGACCCGTCAGGCCTGAGGACCCTGTGTCACCGACGATGTGGTCCAGCCTGCGGAACCACACCTCCTCATCGTCGTGGAAGGCATCCACGAACTCAGTGATATCGCTTGAAGGTGAGGCGAACTTGATCGACGTCGATGGAATCCCCTGTTCCGCTGGAGTGGTCGGCACAGCTCCTGGAGTGCTCGGCACTACTCCTGGACCGCTCATCACCACTCCTGGAGTGGTTGGCACCTCTGCAGGAGTGCTCGGCTCCAGTCTTGGAGTGGTCGGCACCACTGCAAGACCTCTCGGCTCCGCTACGGGAGCATTCGACACCCGTCCTAGAGTGGTCGGTACCCCTCCCGGAGTGCTCGGCTTTGTTGCTGGAGTGGTCGGCACCTCCTCTCCAACGTCTCCACCATCGTAGATAACCAAGTGCTCGACGACCAAGGTGCTGGTGAAGCCGACAACTTCCTCTGTGCCCGGACTGTCCTAGTCCTAGGCCGTCTTCTCGTCGAACATGATATAGCACGAGACAACCACCTTGCCTCCGCGTGGGTCGTAGGGCCAGTACGCCTTGGTAACTTCCTCGTAGCCCAGGAGCACCATTGGTGTGCTCCTGTCCTCTAGCTTGGTGAGGACCGGCTTCGTCTTTCTGACGTGGCCGATGCAGCCGAATGGCCGAAGGAAGGACACGCTCAGTTTGCGCCCATACCAAGCTTCGAACGGCGTCACGCCCTTCAGGGCATTTGTGGGCGCGGTTGAGGATGAACATCGCCGTGGTCATCGCCTCACCCCAGAACCTTGCCGGCATGCTTTTGGCCTTCATCATGGATCGAGCCATGCCGACCACTGTCTGGTTCCGCCGCTCCACCACCCCATTCTGCTGTGGCGAGTACGACGCGGTGTGGTATCGTACCACACCCTGATCCGCGTAGTGAATTCGCCAGTGTGATCAGTCCGCAGCAGGCGCAGCTTCATGCCGCTCTCCGTCTCCGTGCGCGCCTTGAACTTCTTCATCGTCTCCGCCGCCTCGTCCTTGCTCGTCAGGAGTTGCAGCCACATATAGCGACTGCAATCATCCACGAGCAGGAGTCAATACCACTGACCACCGTCTGTGGCTGGCGTGATTGGCCCACAAAGATCGTCGTGGACGAGCTCGAGAGCGTCGGCCACACGATACTTGGCTGCCTTTGGGAATGACAGCCTCCTCTGCTTCCCGACCAGGCAGCTGTCACACAGCTCGCCTACGTGCGACGTCGCCATCAGGAGAGTGGCCTCATCATCCTCATCAGCCTACGCTAAATGAGCCTCAGCCTTCTCCTCCTGCTTGCGATTTGGGCACTCCTTTGCCCAATGGCCCGTCTTCCCACAGCGCCGGTAGGCGTTGGGGTCGACCTTCTTCTTCTTCTTCTCCGAAGAAGTCTTGCCGCGGCGCTTGCCATCACCACCGCGGCTGGAGGAGGCTTCCCCGAACTTCTTCCGGGCAGCCCACTCCTCTGTCAGCAGCAGCTTGCCGCTGTCCGTCGTTGTTGTGGCCTGCTCCATGAGTTCGTCCACCGCCTGCAGACGGCTGTCGCATCCTCAATGGTGAGGGTGGACAAGTGCAGCATCGTCTCTATGGAGAGAGCGATCTGGATGTACTTCACCGACACGGAGTGTAGGTACTTGGAGACTGTCTCTTCTTCGTAAATGGTGACGCCGTGGCTCCTCAGCTTGCTGACGAGCGACTGCAGGCGAAGGGAGAAGTCCTCCACCGACTCACCATCCTTGAACTTGAGGGTGGCATACTCCTGCTTCAGCAGCTGGGCCGCCGCCTTCTTTGCGTGGTCGGAGCCGACGTGCATCGCTGCAATGGCCTCCCACGCCTCCTTAGCAGAGTTCTTCGCCCCAACGGCTCCCTGTACTCCGCTGGCACAGCAGCGAGGATAGTCTCCAACGCTTACATGTCGTATTCTTCGTTGTCGGTGCCCTTGTCAATGACATTTCAGAGCTGTCGGGCTCTGAACTTGACATTCATGGTCACCGCCCACTCGTCATAGTTGGTGCGAGTCAGCATCAGCCAACTGGTGCCGCTGACCTCCCGTACCGTGCGCACGACGACCTCCTGTCGTGGCTGGGCAGCCATAGCAGCGCCGCTGCTGTCGCCCATCTGCAAACCGTCCATCATCGCCAGCGGTTAGTCCGGCGACGGCGCTTGTACGGCTCCGATACCACTTGTTGATCCCGAGATCTCCCTCACGGATGAGCAGACCACTCACCGGTGTTGCCGACCACACACTATGGCTAGAGGTAGAAGAAGGGAGGGAGAACAGAGCACACACAAGCAAAGCACAAGCACCAGCGTTGGTCGGAGCTCTGCAGAGGAGATGGCAAAACTGAACTCGCTCGCTTTACTAAGTTGCAGTGGGAAGCTATATATATAACTCTACCCATCTAATCATAGTACACAGACATGCCATGCTACCATGCTGCTACAGTGACTAGATGTGACAGCAGGTCTAACTTTGGCGCCTGCCCCTGCTATGGCTACAGTGCGGCAGGGGAGCCTTTCGGCGTCTGCCCCTGCCGCGGCTACAGTGCCGCAGCAGGGAGCCCTTTCGGCGCCTGCCCCTGCCGCTCGTTCAGAGATGGGAGAGCAGCAGATTACTTTACATACCTCTCAATATGTTGATGCATAATCTGTTTTATGAAAGAGCCCATCATATGTTTTATATTGACAAGTGATATAATTTGCTAACCGGTTGTCATCTCGATGAGTTCTGCTACAGTTACTAGTATAGACATTGCTTCTATAAACCTCTGCAAAGATTGTATTTTTCCCTTGTGCCTTTCCAAATATTCTACTCATCTTTCCAGAAGTCAAATGTTATCTTAATAAATGGAATTCTTCCTTCATTGATCAATCTGTCTTTTGTACTACAGAATGCTGTATTTTTAGTAAATTCATTGGGAATTGACATTGTTGATTCTGTAACCACTGCCTTAAGTGCTGCTGGCTTCAGTAATCATCCTACCAAGGAAGTTCTGATCCAGTCAAAAGATAGTGCTGTTCTTGTCAAATTGAAGCAGCAGAAAACAAAATGCAAGCTTGTTTACACTCTACCTTCAGGCATCGGGGATGCTTCTAATTCTTCATTGAAAGACATTAAGCAGTTTGCTGAAGCTGTAGTTGTGGACAGCAAATCTGTTTTTACTCTAAGTTCTGACTTTATCATAAGACAGAACAGTCTTGTGCAAGATCTGCACTCAGCGGGGCTAGCTTTGTATGCAGAGGTGTTCCGGAATGAGTTTGTAGCACAACCGTTGGATTTCTTCGGAGACGAAACTGTGGAAATCAATTACTATGTTCAATCATTTAATTTATCAGGCATCATAACTGATTTCCCGAAGACAGTCAGAAGATACAAAAGTAAGTCGTCTCATTTGCCATATCATATGTGCATATAGTTCACTATCTTGCAGTGTTTCATTTTCTTCCCGGCTGTCTTCAGTAGTGAAGGTACAAGTTTCACGGGTATGAGTTGGGGAGTGCTTCCAGGCCTCGAGTTGTAATATACTAAAATTCATTATTATATTTCTTCTTAATGCACAACTCTCTGTGTATTCTCAGGAAAAGAAAAAAACATCTACATATAGTGCGACATCATTTTGCTGCATTAATAGCGTATGATGGAAAATAGCATGGGAACATGGCTAGTGGTGTTTAGGTCATTTTTTTCAAGTTTTCACAGTGATGGTGTCATTTCTCAACTGCACAGTTTCATGTAACTTTATTTAATTAGTAGGCTAGTAGCTGCAGTATTTATGCTCAATTTTCTGACAGCTGCATACTCTTGTATTGCCAGAAAACACTTGTACAGTTCTGGGAAAGGATATGCCCAGCTACATGCAGCCTCCTCAGGCTGGCTCGCTTGCACAGTTTCTCCAAACCTTCAAAACCCAGCCGCCATCTCTGCCACCAATGCCGACACTGAGTTCTTCAAGCGTGGAGGAGCCACCTCTTCCTACTGTTGCGTCAAGAGGTGTATCTGATGGTAGTTCCTCAAGGGGCACCAGAACTCCTAGCACACCTTCTGATGCTCACACGGCTACTGTAAGTGCTGGCACGCTACTTGTGATGGTTTTCGCAGCTCTGCTGATCTGAGAAGACACATGAGACTGTATAGTAGACGACTGAAGCTAATCTGATCTCCCTTGGATTCGGGCAAGCTTTGACTGGTGGTCTGGTGCTACCACAAACTTGTTTTCTTGTTGGACTGTGTCGTAGTAGTACTCCAATTATTTTAATTAGCAGTTGCCACACTGTAGGCTACTAGCATTTGGTTTTGTCATGGAAGTTCGAATTTGTTTTTCGTTGGAAAAACCAACGCCCACCCCTATCCTATCTCAAAGTCTCCCTTTCTCTTTTCGGGAGCAGAGCTGATCAAGATGTAGTTACTCTAAGGGCCTCTTTGGCAGGGCTCCGGCTCGTCTGAAAACAGCTTCGGCTCTGGCTCCTCTGAAGGAGCAGCTCCTCTAGAGGAGCAGGAACCGTTCTGAAAAACGTTTGACAAAACGGCTCCTCCTGTATTTCTAGAACAGATGAAAGATGTTGAATGTCCATAGTGACCCTACTTTATTTAACTTGGTTGTACATGTGATTTATGCTTGATGTCACTTTGTGATTCGATTGTCCCAAATTAACAAGATTAACTGGTAATAATGTTTTTGGGAGTACAGTAACGTTTACAAAAGTAGGCATGATATTGGTTATAATTAAGTTAAACATATTTAATATATTTTTAATAAAAAATGAGGGAGACACCATTTTGGGCCAAGGCCCATACCATACGACCTGCATCAGCTCTGTCCTCCGGTCCTTCCTTCCATGACCGCTCGCAAGCGGCCGCTCGCATCCGGTGCTTGCGCCGCCATTCTTCCACGCCGTGCTCGCTCGCCCTCTCCCACGCCGCCGTCGCCCGCACCTGGCACCTGCGTCGCCGCTCTCCCACGTGTCATGTTTGCCCTCTCTCACTCATCGTCCGCTCGCGCCGCCGCTCGCCGCTACAGCACCGCCGCCTCCTCCTGCGTAGCCGAGCACGGAGCATGCAAAGAAGGGCGCGAACGTCTTTTCATCCGACATCGTTAGGCGGAGCCACGTGGAGCTACGTTTCCAGGCTCCTCCTCGCACTACACAAAACAGCTCCGGCTCCCGAAGTGCTCCGGCGGAGGAGCCATTTTGGACAGAGGTGTTTGGTACAGCTCCTGGTAAGATGAGATTGAGTTCAACAAGTGTGAGTCGTTCATTTTATAGGTCAAAAGGCTACGATCACTTGTTACTTCCCAAATATATGTTTATTTCATTACTTATTTTTGGAAAATAGGATAAATAAAGGAAGTTTTAGATATAATAAAAATCTTTTTCTAGATATGATTGATGCATTTAGAATACTTTTTTCTCATGCATGTGATCTACTCCCTTCGTTCCATTAAAATGTCGTTTTTTAAACTTTTTATTTAACCCTTCGTCTTATATAAGATAAATAAAGGACTAACAATCCCGGTACTCGTCTTCCTAATCTTCCCCTCCCTGGAGCTCTAGCTATAGGAGTAGTTATCACGTGCCCCAGCCTACATGTGTGTTTGGTTGCGTAGCCAATCCTTAGCCTGATTCTCTGGAGTCAAGATGAACTTGTTTGATTGGTTGTAGGTGGAGATTTTTTTTATTTTTAACACTTTTTATAAAACTAATTTGAAATCTAGCACTGTTTAAATTTTATTTTCAAAACAAATATTTTTGGCCGTGTCTATTTCCCTGACGGGAGAAACGCCTATGCCTCATCATGTATGGTGGCGCGGCAAGAGGCATGACGTGGCGATGACCGGGTCGTTGACCGGTGACATGGCAAGTCCGCCGCACCACTGATCCGGCAATGACGCGCCACGCCACGTGGCGTGGCAAGGCGGTATCTGATTTGACGCGGGTAAAGCCTGCACACTACAGCAGAAGGCAGCAGCGCTGCGGAGTGCAGTAGCATCTCTCCTCTCACATTTCTCTCACCTCTCTCCCCTCGCGTCACTTATAGCTATGTTTGGTTGGGGCTAGCTGGCTAGTTGGGCTGGCTGGCCCCCTCACATGGACACTGTTCCAACAAACCAGCCAACAGTACTTCTCTCTCACATAAATGAACTAGCAACGATACGAACCAGCCAACCGAACAGGCTGTATAAAGATGGCAATGGGCGTGGTACCCGCGGATACTACCTTCTTACGCCCGCGCCCGCCAGCTAAATCTCTCGCCCGCGCCCGCGACCCGCCACGGGTAACAAACCACGCCCACGCCCTCCATCCGCGGGCATGCCCGTGTGCCCACCAGGTTGAGCATATACATAAACCATAGTACATTACAATATATATGAAGATACAAATTCACAGCAAATCGTGTATATATACATATATTTGCTGGTAGGTCCCACATGTCAGACCTGTGGAGCGGGTCTGGCAAATAAGTGGGCGAGGATAGCAAATTTCTTTGTCCGCGAAGAACTATCCTCTAGGTTCAGGATAGTGCCCGCGCCCGTGCCCGCGGGCAAGAAGTGGTGCCCGTATCCTTGCCCGTCGGGTTCCATACCCGCGGGTATGCGGGCATTCTGTGCCCGTTGCCATCTTTAGTCACTTAACAGTGGATTTCTCGTACTTTCAAAATGCAATATCTCACAAACTAAAAGTCTGTTTTATAAATCGTTTAAAGATTATTGCTGGAAATAATATGCCAAACAAAATGAGATCCAACAAGGATACGTTTTAACAAAGTTTTCAAATGTGGGCCCCATGTGCAACTTTTTTTTAGTGTAAAAATATAGTCAATAAAGGTTTTGTTTTATAAATTTAATTGCAAGGGATATATAGTACACACATCACAAAAATGATAAACTGCTGAGAAGATATAGCCATTCAAATTTTCATAAATTACAAATGTTGAAGCAGTATCACCGAAGATGCCGTCATCATGAAACGACGAGGCACAGTATCACCGAAGATGCCGCCATCATGAAACGACGAGGCACCAGCACCAGCCCCCCGGGCCCCGGCCTAGCTAGCTAGGTTACTTATGCAAGTGCAAGCGTCAGGGTCACCACTAGCACTCTAGCAGGTTCATCCGTTGCATAGCAGTTTGCTGTGTGTGTGCCATGTACGCACGCGTGGCGGCCGGGCGACGTGACGGCGGGTCGAGTCTAGGAGGGCCTGTGTTGGACGGCGAGCTGGAGCGTCGCGTAGCGTAACTAGCCCGTTGGGCGAGGCAGCTAGCTGCTTCAGCACGTTCGGGTGGCAGGTTAATATCATTGTTTTCGTAAAGAAGAATTACTAGTTAATTTATGTGGGAGAAAAATATTATTTTAACTGAAAATTTACGATGGTTTATGATAAGTCACGGTCAAATGAACAGGCTATAAACAGACTTTTGGTTTGTGATCATGAAGCTTCGATCAATCGCTCGGATTGGGATCGTCGGCCAGTCGGACGGGGCTGATTTGATGTGAGCCACGAGATTTATTACCGGCTGGTGATAATCGAACGGGGCCAACGGGATCATCATCATGCAGGTTTGAAAGCCACTGAGTGCATGTGCGTGCCCAACTCTCAATCTGTGCTGGTCGGACACTGCGTTCTAATTTTTTTATTTTATTTTTAAAAGGTACGAACACCTGGGTTTAAATCCTGATGGATAGCATCTCACTAGACTATCTTACCGTTAGACCATATGTCCATTCGCTATAGTATAGTTTTTTCACTATAGAAAATGTGTGGGCAGTCTGAGCCTAACCAACTTTACCCGTAGGATGGTCGTGGACAGGATTTTTCTAGGCCGAAAACGACTCCCCCTTTTTTTAGCTCAGCCAGGCCTGGTCCAAAGTGCAAAAAAGATGCACGTGCCGTTGGGTTTGGTATTTTCAGGCTTGGTCGGGTTTGCTGAGCTGGGCTACTGCAACAAGCCTGCTGGAGAGCCCTTCAATTTCTTCTTTGCGTGTGTACACCCCCTCAATCACTTATGCACTCCGTAGCACTCAAGCACTGTGATCCGTTGATCCATCAAGGCAAGCGCAATTGAGGCATACAGTATTGACTGTCACACATAAAAGTTATCATCCACGTAGGATTAGATGCACAACCCAAGATTTAAGTATGCAGCCTCACCACAATAAAAAAAGTGCACGTGACGACCTACAAAAAGCACGGTTTGGAAACATGGCACATCTAGGCCTCCATCTGGTTGCCATCAACTGCACCTGCAGCCATAGGGAGCTACAATGCTTCAACATTTGTAATTTATGAAAATTTGAATGGCTATATCTTCTAAGCAGTTTATCATTTTTGTGATCTGCGTGTCATATAATACCCCTTGCAATTAAATTTATAAAACCAAACCCATATTGACTATATATTTACACTAAAAAAAGTTGCACATGGGCCCCACATTTGAAAACTTTGTTAAAACGTATCCTCGTTGGATCTCATTTTGTTTGGCACATTATTTTCAGCAATAATCTTTAAACGATTTATAAAACGGACTTTTGGTTTGTGAGATATTGTATTTTGAAAGTCTGAGAAAATCCACGGTTAAGTGACGCGAGGGGAGAGAGAGGTGAGAGAAATGTGAGAGGAGAGATGTTGCTGCTTGGTGAGTGGTGAGAGGATTGATGCTACTGCACTCCACCGCGTTGCTGCCTTCTGCTGCAGCGTGCAGGCTTTACCCGCGTCAAATCAGATGTCGCGCCATGCGGCGTGGAACAGGCGTTTCGCCACGTTAGAGAAATAGACACGACCAAAAATATTAGTTTTGAAAATAAAATTTAAACAATATTAGATTTCAAATTAGTTTATCGAAAGTATTAAAAATAATAAAAAAATTCTAGGTGGACTTGGGCCTGGCTTTGGGAGGCCATCCCTACGCCTCTAGCCAGGCTACGAAAGAACACAGGTAGAGCTTGTTTTTCTAGGGCCAGGCGAGCATGCGGCGGTGGCCGTGCTCTCCGTCGTCCTCGTCGTCAATGGTGTCCGTCCCTGCTCGTCGTCAATGGTGGTGGGCTGGTGGCTGGCGCGGCAGAGTGCGGGGGTGGGCTATGCAGAAGAGGGTCACGACGGCGGCAAAGCGCCCGTGGTGCACCAGGGTGGCAGGGGTGCGGCCCTGGCCTCGCGCGGCTAGGGGCATGAAGAGCGGCGGTGGGGTCACCTGGCATGCAAACGACGACAAGGTCTCACGAGAACGACAATGGAGCTCTGACAAGGACGGTTGGGGGTCTCGATAGAGCTCGCACAAGGACGACCACGGAGCTGTCCACGCTGGGGTTGCTCCGCACCGACACACTGCCACTGGGCTGCGTGACCACCGCTGGCGCGCCGTGCTATTCGATCTCTGCCTGAGCTACGTCACCACCGCAACACATGTTCGATGAAATGCCTGGAAGGGGTAACTTTACCGGCTGGAAGAGGAGGTGATTCTATTCAAGCAAAACCAGCTAACCAAACACATCAAAACTTAGTTAAGCTCAAGTAAACACTCCAACCAAACAAGTGACTTTGGCTTGTGTTAACCTGGCTAAGTCTAGCCTGGCTCAAGTTAAACGGGAAACACACCACTATATATTGGCCGGTACTAGTACCGCCAGAGGGAACAGGCTGGAGCAGTGCAACTAGCGATCGAAAGACACATACGCAACACACAAAGCCAGCCCGCCGGTCGTCAGCGACGATCCACTCCGGCTGGCCGGGCGCCGACCGAAGCTAAGCATTGGGCGGCGATGGAGGCGGCGGGGAGTGTTAGATGATAGGATATCTTCTGTTGATATGACAGGATACGGCTGTTGTAACTTAGCTTGTAAGGCAAGCGTATGTATCCCGTGTATCACGGCATGATCTGTTGAGATCAGCATGTAGTCTGTTGTACACCATGTTTGAGTATAAATACATGAGCCGAGAGCCCAATCAGGGTAATCTCGTTCCCATATTTCTTTATATGGATACCAATGGTGGAACCATCTGTCGCCAATGCGCCGCTCGCCTTCGGCCTTCTCCCTGTCGTCTCGGAGAAGCTCACTCGTGGCAACTACAACATGTGGCATGCCCAGGTGTCATCTGCGTTGAAGGGGGCTCGTCTCGTCGGCTACATCAAGAGCACGACCGCACCCCCGCCCGAGTTCCTCGAGGGGGACTCATTCTCCCCCGCCGATGGAAAGAAGCTCACTGATGGCAAGGAGCCGGAACCACAACCAAATCCGGCGTATGAGAAGTGGGTCTCTCAGGACCAAATCGTCCTTAGTTACCTCTTCTCATCCCTCTGCAAGGAGGTCTTCGGCCAGGTCGCGATGGCGACCACCATGGCGGAACTATGGGCCGCGATACAAGATCTTCACGCCTCACAGTCTCGAGCGCGCGTGATGTCTACACGCATGGCCCTAGCCACGACGAACAAATGGACGTCGTCCGTGGGGATTACTTCATCAAGATGAAGGGCCTCGCCGACGAGATGGCTGCGGCAGGCCGCAAGATGGAGGACGAGGAGCTGGTCTCGTTCATCCTCATAGGCCTTGGTGATGACTTTGACTCCATTGTGTCTGCGGTGGCAACGCGAATCGAACCGATCTCCGTCGCTGAACTGTATGCACAACTCATCAGCTACAAGCAGCGTAAGGAGATGCATGGTGGAAGTTCTCAATCCTCTGTCAATGTGGCCACCAAGGGTGGCCGTGGGGGGAACAATTCCAACCCCAACCAGTCCCGTGGCCGCGGTGATGGTGGTCGTGTGGTTTTTCGCCGCGGCGGCGGTGGCCGTGGCAATGGTGGTGGAGGTGGTGGTGGTCGCAATTTTTTGTCCGGCGTCTTCTACCAGCTCTGTGGCAAGGAGGGCCATACTGTGGCATGCTGCTTCAAGCATTTCGACACCACATTCACTGAACCACCGCAAAAGAGTGCATCGTCGGTGACCACAGCGCCCTATGGAGTGGACACCAACTGGTATGTGGATTCTAGAGCCACAGATCACATAACCGGTGAACTAGAGAAGCTTTCCTTCCATGATAGGTATTGTGGAGGAGAGCAGGTACACACGGCCAGCTGGGCAGGTATGAAAATTGATCACATTGGTCATAGCATTTTGCAATCCCTAGTTCATGATATTCATCTAAATAATGTTCTCCATGTTCCTAGTGTCAATAAAAGTCTTCTTTCAGTCCATCGTCTTGTTAAAGATAACAATGATTCCTTGAACTTCATCCCAAGCATTTTTCTCTTAAAGAACATGTGACGAGGAGAATACTCCTCGAAGGGCGATGTGAGGGTGGTCTCTATCCGTTGAAGCCTCAATTGCACACACCATCTCCATCGAATAAACAAGTGCTTGGTGTCTTCAAGCCCACTACCTCCTTGTGGCATAGCCGACTTGGTCATGCCTCTGCTCCTATCGTTCAGCAGATTATTAGTCATCATAAGCTTTCTTTTTCTAGTAGTTCGAGCAATGGTGTGATTTGTGATGCGTGTCAGATGGGAAAGAGCCATCAATTATCTTATCCTAAGTCAAACAGTGTTTCGTCTAAACCTTTTGAGCTTGTTTTCACTGATGTATGGGGACTGGCACCAACTTCTATGGGTCAGCGTTCTTATTATGTTAGCTTTATCGATGATTATAGTAAGTTTACGTGGATCTATTTGTTGCGTTATAAGTCTAAAGTCTTTCAATGTTTCCATGGTTTTCAGAACATGGTTGAGCGTCAATTTGATCATAAGATTCTTGCAGTTCAATCGAACTGGGGAGGGGAATATTGGTCCCTTAACTCCTTCTTCAAACACCTAGGCATAGCTCACCATGTATCTTGTCCACACGCACACCAACAAAATGCATCCGCTGAACGTAAACATCGCCACATTGTCGAGGTTGGTTTGTCCCTTCTTGCACATGCATCCATGCCACTAAAATATTGGGATGAAGCGTTCTTAACAGCTGTTTTTCTCATTAACCGTCTTCCATCCAAGGTCATTGTCAATGACACACCACATGAGTGCCTCCTCGGTTCACCTCTAGATTACACTTTTCTTTGAACATTTGGGTGTGCTGTTTGGCCAAATCTTTGGCCTTACAACACCAAGAAAGTACAATTCCGGTCAAAACGCTGTGTTTTCCTTGGGTATAGCAATCTACACAAGGGGTTTAAATGTCTTGATCCCTCAACAGGTCGCATATATATTTCTCGTGATGTGGTGTTTGATGAGACGGTGTATCCTTTCGCTCAACTTCATCCCAATGCAGGAGCTCATCTTCGTGCTGAGTTTTCACTTCTTCCCGATATTCTCCAAAACCCATCATCGGACCTTGGGGACGTAAATTTGCTTGATCAATGTCTGATTAATTCTGACCCTACTAACGCTATGGCAAGCTCCTCTACTGCTGTGGATGAAATAGGAACAAACCTGGCGCAAAATGATGGAGAAACGACGCATTTTGAGGGTCATTTCATGTACCCCTCTTCCTCATCGCATAATGACAACGGGGCACAGGATCAGGAGGTTATTCTCCTGCTCCTCGTACCGGGTTGGCGACGGGATCAGCTTTGGGGTCGGGGTACCCTGGTCCTGCGCTGTTGGGCCCTGAATCCTCTACATCGACGAACATCGGGCTACAGTCTTCGCCGCCATCGCCTCCCACACTGGATCTGTCGCTTCCAGGAGATTTGTCTCCTAGATCCACTGCGGCGGGTGCGCCTGAGCTCTCCCCCATGCCAGCTGCTGCGACTACAACGCCTACACCTCCTCTGCATCGGCATGGCACGCGTCTTCAGCACATGATCACCAAGCCAAAAGTCCGTTCAGATGGCACTATCCAATGGGGGCTTCACAGCTTCGCTGAGCCAGAGGAGCCCAAGAATGTGAAGGCTGCTTTAGGAGATGCACGATGGGTTTTGGCCATGGATAAAGAGCATACTGCTTTGATGAACAATCAGACTTGGCACCTGGTTCCACCGCCTAAAGGCAAGAATATTATAGGATGCAAGTGGGTTTACAAAGTTAAGAGGAAAGCTGATGGTACTGTTGATCGGTACAAAGCACGGCTTGTCGCCAAAGGATACAGGCAGCGATATGGGATAGTGGATACCTTTAGTCCAGTAGTCAAGGCTGCAACCATCCGACTTATTTTGTCAGTGGCAGTTTCCAAAGGTTGGTCTCTGCGACAACTTGATGTTCAAAATGCCTTCCTTCACGGCATGCTCGAAGAAGAAGTATATATGCGCCAACCTCCGGGGTATGAAGACAAGAGGTTTCCAAATTATGTTTGCAAATTGGATAAGGCACTATATGGTCTCAAACAAGCACCACGTGCTTGGTATGCACGTCTATGTGGCAAGTTGATTCAGTTGGGCTTCACACCATCGAAAGGTGATACTTCCTTGTTTTATTACAATAAAGGGCAAATTACTATGTTTGTGTTGGTATATGTCGATGACATCATCATAGCAAGCTCTTCACCAGACGCTACAAAGGCTCTACTCATGGATCTGGAAAAGGAGTTTGAAGGATCTAGGAGATCTTCACTATTTCCTTGGCGTAGAAGTGAAGAGAGGGGTGGATGGCTTAATATTGTCGCAACAGAGGTATGCCACTGATGTTGTGAAGCGGTCGAATATGGGCAACTGCAAGCCGGTGGATACACCCATCTCTACTTCAGAAAAGCTCAGCATCATAGAAGGGACTAGTCTCGGTGAAGAAGATTCAACAAGGTACAGGAGCGTTGTTGGAGCACTCCAGGACCTGACACTCACTAGGCCTGATTTGTCCTTCGCATGTTAACAAAGTGTGCCAGTTTCTTCATTCACCAACTATAGCACATTGGAATGCGATGAAAAGAATCCTACGGTATGTGAAAGGAACTTTGACCATGGGTCTAAAGATCAAGAAATTGAACTCAACTCTTGTCAGTGCATTTTCTGATGCTGACTGAGCAGGCTGTGTGGATGATAGGAGATCAACTAGAGGGTTTGTAGTGTTCCTTGGTCTGAATCTTATATCTTGGAGTGCTAGGAAACAACCTACTGTGTCACGGTCTAGCACTGAGGCAGAATATAAAGCTTTGGCCAATGCAACAGCTGAAATGATGTGGATTCAGAGATTGTTGACAGAACTTGGAATACCACACTCTCCAGTTGCTCGGTTGTGGTGTGACAACATAGGAGCTAAGTATCTGTCAGCTAACCCAGTTTTTTCACGCAAGAACAAAGCACATCGAAATAGATTTTCATTTTGTGCGTGAAAGGGTAGCACAGAAGCTCTTGGACATCAGGTTCATAAACACCGATGATCAATTGGTAGATGGATTCACAAAGCCTATCACGGCATCTAAATTGAAGGAGTTTAGATTCAATCTCAACCTTGTTAGTGGCTGAGATTGAGAGAGGGTGTTAGATGATCGGATATCTTCTGTTGATATGATAGGATACGGCTGTTGTAACTTAGCTTGTAAGGCAAGCGTATGTATCCCGTGTATCACAGCATGATCTGTTGAGATCAGCATGTAGTCTGTTGTACACCATGTTTGAGTATAAATACATAAGCCGAGAGCCCAGTCAGGGTAATCTCGTTCCCATATTTCTTTATAGGGAGCAGCTCATGTGGAGGACGCGGCCGGGTTGTCGCAACAGCCATCACATCGTCACCAGAGAAGAAGGTCAACCGTTTCGTTCGCGTCGTCGCGCTGATCGAAAAGCTGGGCAACGCGCTCGGGACGCTGGTCTTCACATGGGGCCACCGTCGTCCTGTTGGGCGGCTACCCGACGGTGCTCGGCCAAGGCCAAGGCAGCGACTTTTGTTACGCGGTTCTCATCGTTTGTCTTGAAGCCCTAAGGTAAGCATGACCTACACTAAAGTAGATCTCTTGTATAAAATGTTTGTTCAATAAACCATAAAATCGAAACAGGCATAAGTGTATATGACCTTTTGCCACTAACATTAAATTAGAAGAGTATCCATTTCCAGCCTAGAAGGCCTAATGCGAAATACAATAAACATGTAAGTAATATTCAGTGGTGTATATTAAACACGAACTGGAGCACATGAGCATTCCATTGAAAACTAAAAAGGCAAAACACATAACTGTTCATCAAATACAATCCATTGAAAACTGATGAAAAGGTAAAAACATAGTCGTTTAAAAAAATATTCCATAGAAAGCTGAGCATAGAGCACATAACTTCAGCAAAATTCATAGCGAACCAGAACATTCCAAGCCGCCCCACCTCGTGCAGGGAGGTCGTTGCCAAACTTGTCATTTGTCTACATTATATTGCACAGCAGTGAGTACGTCGTCACCACCCGACACCAGGCCAGTTCAGTCTTTTTATTATTATATATAGGAGTAGTATAATAAAGGTGTAGTATTATACCAGCCACGGGGGTACCGTACATCGGAGTAATAATTCATGCAAACATTTGGATTTTAGTTAATTTCAAAGTTTCCACACGACTCATGGGTATGTTTTCTGAAATTTAAAGGTAACTTTTGCAACACACACGTAGTTTATTTAGATGTGATGAAATTCCAGTGAAAGAGAATAAATACGTTTAAAACACCATAAAGCATATTATCTTTTAAGAACATACAATTAAATTAATTCCATATGCAAACATAATAAATAAAACTTATATTACATTTTCAGCTAAGAAATATAAAGTTAATTTGTCATATTGAATCTTGCTAGGGACGAGCAATTTGACTGTAAGCATGTGCTCTCATATGAACACCGAATAAAGGAAGTTGTTACATCAATTTGATTTCTTGATGAAACTTTTGGGCATTATATATATATGGACTAGGAAGATGTCTCTCAAACAAATATCAAATATAGGAAACAATTATTGTTTTTTATGAAAAATTGTTGAGGTTGTTATAATAAGAATGTGGTTTGGTCCCTTGCAAAATTTTAGATTTTTTCAAGAATATTTGTGTATTATTGATTAAAAACTATTATCTAACTACAAAAAACTAGGTGCTAAAGTATATAAACATTTAATTTTTTTCTCCCAAAACTCACATAAGACCTGAAATGCATGTGTGTAGTCACATATATATTTGTTTGCCATTTAAAGATTTTTCATAGCACATGTATTGCAAATTTTAAGCAATTCCAGTTGTCATAAATACTTTTAATTCTGGAAGCCCCATTGCCAAAAATTATAACGAAATTATTTATGAAAGAAAACGTAAGGAATAAACTTTAATATTTTCATTCATGAAAAAAAGGTACAGTTAACACCGAAGTAGAAGAGTATTAGACACTTTCTTTCCTCTAACTTTGAACTATATACATAGATGAATAAGGGGTTCTTATTTTACAAGTGTATTTATTTATAGCTTATTATATGTTGAGGGATAGTGCCGGCGTGGGTTTGAGTCCAAACATTGCCATATTTTCTTCTTCTTCAATTTTTTCTCCTGCTTTTTTTTAGCAAACAACTTTTTTCTCCTGCAGTGCTTTGTTGGCTAAGAGCCGACCTGGGCCGAAGGTGGAGTGTTGAGGCCTGCTATCTGGTGTAGCCAGGAGGGAGGAATGGGCCATAGAAATTCAGCCCAAGCTAAGACGCGGCGAGTGAAAAAAAGATTCTCTCTGATGTTTCTAAAAAAAGATTCTCTCTGATTTGTTTTTTGAAATTCAAATTTAATTAACTTTCCTTTGAAACTTGATCCAAAAATATTGACAAAATCACAATAAATATATGGTTTTAAAAGATTGGATACAATATCTGGGTACTTTTAGATCATTACATTTGGCAAAACAGTTTATTATATATACAAGGTGGGTTATATATGCATATTAGCATATGGAAAAACGAAGAAAATCTCAGCTCTTTATATAATAAATATTTCACTATTATTATGTTGGTTTTAAAATATGTCCTTTTAAGAATTATTTGCATTAAACAAATTAAACAAGAACCATTGTGACTCTATGCACATTTTTATACATGCACGTAGGATGTCATTATTGTATTTTCCTTTAGACTAGTGAGCCATGCTTGATTTATTCACGTCCATAAAATATTTTTTCAGGAGTCATTTTGTATAAACAATGACTCTTTTATATATGTGATTTTTATTTTCGGCTGTACAAATATGGATAGATATGAAAATCATATCACTACTCTATCAGTATAGTATTATCTAGCTATCCTGTAGTGGCAATTCCGTATTGCCTATGGCAATTAAACAATTGTGACAGACAAACAATATTGTTATAAAAATCATCACAAATAAATTGAATACACTGCAAAGGCATATTCCATGGAGAAAACGTTGTTAATGAATTTTTTCTATAACAATGATCGAAGTTAAAAAAAATGTATGGCTTAGGACGATACTAAAACATGTTACATTTGGGAACGGACGGGATAGAAAACAAGGAAGCATGTTTGTTTTTTTCTTGTTTGTTTTGTTGGTCTCATGCTGCTGCGTCTTTTTGTTTAATAATTAAATTACATTTATTTTCAGGATGTTCAATCGTGAGAACAGTATGGATTACCAACTATTCTTTCGCAGCAGAGGTTCCGTTAGGCATCTTGGGTGGAATGGCCTAATCGTCGTGGCGTGGCTTTCAAATGTTTTGGTGATGCTTTCTTATCTCTCGTAGAAGTATTTTCACAAAGTTTTCAGTAATATAATATTATATTAGTAGATGCTATTCGAACTCTTTCTTTTATTAAGACTAGGTAGTGTATCCGTGCGTTGCTACGGAACAACTAAATCATTTGTATTAAAAATATACGGATCGCACGATAAGATAATAATACTGTTAAATTAAATACCGACGTTAAAGTGACATTTAATTCAAAAAGCAAAGTTCATGAAATTAACACAGTCACGGAGAGCGCGACGTCGCAGGCTCATAAACTCTATTGTATAAACTTTTTCGTGGTACGGCTAAGATAATATTTTATATCGGCAAAAAAAATTCTACGATATCTATTTCTTTCATACGCCAATACATCCATGAATAAGTTTCGCTGCATCTCCATATAATCATGTACACACAGGTTCGAGTATATATGCAAATAGGTTCGTGACCGTGCGTTGCTACGGGACAACTAAACTTTTGTACTAAAAACACACGGATCGCACGATAAGATAACAATACTGTAAAACTATATGACCGACGTTAAAGTGACATTTAATCCAAAAAGCTAAGTTTGTGAAATTTACATAGTCACAGAGAGCATGGCGTCGTGGCTCATAAACTCTAATGTGTAGATCTTTTCGTGATGCGGCTAAGATCATTTTTTATACCGGCAGGAAGAGATTTTCGATATCCATTTCTTTCGTGCGCCAACAAATCCATGAATAAGTTCTACCACATCTCCATATCATCCTGTACACAGCGCTGACAAGCGAATTAGCCACAACTTATGTAATTAGTTTTATAATTAGCTCATGTTTAGTCCTCCTAATTGATATCTAAAAATTCAATATGATAGGGACTAAAGTTTAGTCCTAGGATCCAACATCCCTGACTCTCGACTCCTGCTGGCTGCTCACTTGCACCACCATACCTACGTGTCTACACGTATATACTCTAATGCCAGGACGTCTAAGATGGTCTTTATTGTTCACCCTTTGAAAATATCATAACTTTAAGGTTGTCATTTGTGTATGCTGTAGATTGGGATGCTTTACACTGGTCCATGAGGGTGTCCATGAGAGTCGAAATTTTTGATGTCTAAGCTTATCAATCAGATAGAGACGAACTTGATTGTTAAAATATTTTCAATACTGCTTTCATATACTCCCTCTGTCCCAAAATAGAATTCATTCTCGCTTCTGAGAAGTTAACTTTTTTTTTTAACTTCGACCAATTATATATAAAAAGAATATTAATATTTTACAATACATAATTAGTATCATTACATAGAACATTGAATATATTTTCATAATAAATTTATTTGGAGATATAAATATTGTACGTATTTTTTACAAACCTAGTCAAAGTTGAGAAAGTTTGACCTGCACGTATCACATAACGACTTTTATTTTGGGGTAGAGGAAGTATATGCTAATGTGAGTAGTCAACTGAAGTGGTGATGAACACAACAATACTTTCATATTATATGCTAATGGGAGTACGAAGAAACGCATGGGAATAGACCTATATACTAATGGTGGGAATATTCATTTAGAAAATTACAAAAGGTTCACCAGTCTCACTATGTATAACCTGCACATCTTTTATTTGACACCACTGATGTTTTCTTTCATGCATGATTATTGTTTCATGTATGATTATTGTTTCCTTCCATGCATGATTATTGTTTTCTTCCATGCATGATTATTGTTTCCTTCCATATATGATTATTGTTTCCTTTAATGCATGTGGTCTCAGGTGATCGATTTGTTTCCTTTAAAGCAGACGGGGATCGCAGGGATGGCAATTTCTTTTTTTTCGCGCCTTTCCTTTTCTCGCTCGCCCGTTGGACAGCGTGGGAGGTGGGATCGATCGCATGGGGTGGCAGACTGACAAACCAATGCAATTGTCGCATCAAAACGGTGTCCACACTTTGTTCTTTTAGTCGTAGGAGATTAGAGCCCACTGCATCGGCGGCATCTGCAATTAGGCTTCGAAAACTCCTTCAAGTACTGGGCATTTTCGTGCTATTATTGACTGCTGTGATTAGCAAATTCCTGTCTCCCGGAGCTCTCAGATTGCTGCTTGTAACGGTACGGCGTTTCATTTCCCTCACCAGTCCTCTGGCAGCAGTTTTATTACTGGTCCCGTCACTAGTGAAAGCCGCCTCCACAAAGCAATCACACATGGTAGCCAACTGGGTCATGTTCACACTGTTACTTATAGCTGTGCTTTTCCTTACGGTCAGTAGGCTACATTTTCCAAGTATTATCAAACTACTAGATACTGGTCTGGGAAGCAAACACGTATTCTGGCGTCGACTAATTCTCAATGTCTGCATGTTTGATGAACTCATGATGTTGGTGTTCATCCATGATAGCCTCACTCATCGGATTGTCATGACCCTTTTCCAAGTATATGCTCTATCGTCTGTGTTATTTGGCAATTTACTAATGCCAACAGCAGTTATGAGAGTCGTGCTCGCACTGTGCCGCCTTGTACCACATGACTACAACAGCGGCAGTGCGGAGGAGCAGCAAGAGAGCAGGATCAACCTCGAACCATCTCTCGATATCTATTACACTATGGTGCTCTGTCAAGGAATACTCCACATTGTATCCTGCACGCTGGAGATGTTCTCGTTCACCCCTCGGAGCTCTCTTGCCCGTCAGGGTGAATTCAGAGGACACCGAGGAAGTGAATCAGCTAATCTGTACTACGAATATGCTCGGGAGAAATGCATGGAGATGCATGTTGTTGCTCGGAAGCAGATAAGCCTCGACAGCTTTGTTATTCAATTCATAAGTTCAGACTCACCGAAACTACAGTTCCATGGGGTTTGGATGATGCACAATCTTCTGCGCAAGGAGCCATCCAGGACACAGCTCCTTTCACCACAGAGATGCAAACGCAACAGCAAGATTGTGTAGTAGATCAGTGGGTGATCCTTTTCAGTTCGGGATAAATAAGCCTAGATCCGATCTAGAACATGAACTAGAGCGAGAAATTAGAGAGAGAAAACGAGGGGTGCAGAGGTAGCTGACCATTAGTGGGCTTGGCGGAGGAGCTCGCCATGGCGACGGTGTCGGTGCAGTCCGGGTCGGTGGTGGCGCAGTCAGGTCTGGAGAGAGGCGGCGCGGAAGACGGCGAGTCGAGAAGGACAGTGGTGGCGCTTCCTGCCACTACTGCGCTCCCTTAGATCGGTTAGTGTTTGTCGGTGGGATGCTTTGGCAAAACCAGTGAACTTTGTACCGTGAGCGGCCAGCCCCCACCTCTTTATATAGCGTAGTGCGACGGGGGCCCACCAACCATGATTTGCTTGGCCTCCGATCAGGGCGCGGATCAGGACCCAAGTTTGTCGTTGGGCTGACTTGGTGGAGATCAACCTAACATTCTCCCCCTATCTCATCTTTATTACTTAAACTTAAAATACTTATCTTTTTTCCTATTCTATCACAGATTAACGCATAGAGTGTGTCTCATTACAACAGTTAGATTAACAGCTATAATAGACCTCTCTATTTTAAAACAGATTCTCAACTAGGTCCTTATTGTCTAGGGATCATATGTTTTCCTATAAACCCATATCGGCTAAGTGTTCTCTAGACACATTGGGCAGTAAGCCTTTTATAAGCAGATCCACAAGCATTTTCTTTGTACTTATATGCTCGAGACTAATAGAATAATTCCGGACTTTGTCTTTCACAACATAAAACTTTATGTCAATGTGTTTAACAACACCGCTTGACTTATTGTTGTGAGCATAACATACTGCTGGCTCATTGTCGTAGTACAACTTGAGTGGCCTATGGATGTCGTCGACCACTTTCAACCCGGGCATAAATTTCTTTAGCCAGTTCACCTACCCTATAGCCTTATAACATGCTACAAACTCGGCATACATCGTGGATGATGCAGTGATGGTTTGCTTAGAGCTTTACCACGATATAGCTCCCCCTGCGAGAGTGAATATATAGCCTAATGTGGATTTTCTATCATCTATATTTTCACAAAATCTGAATCTGAATACCCCTCTATAGGTAAGGAATCAGATCTTCTGTACATTAGCATGAGACCTTTTGTGCCTTACAAATAACACAAAACTTTCTTTACCATTCTCCAGTGCTCTATTCCTGGATTACTCTAATATTTGCCAAGTATTCTGGTAATAAAAGCTAAGTTAGGGCGTGTACATACTTGAGCATAATGTAAGCTTCCTACAGGTGAAGCATATGGAACCGCTTCTTTTGATCGATCTCATATTGGTTCCTGGGATATTGGAATTCCCCAAAACTATCTCCCTTGACTATAGGAGCAGGTGAAGGCTTACGCGCATGCATACTGTATTTCTTTAGAATCTTTTCTAAGTATGCATTTTGCGATAATCCTAAAACCCTCTTTCTTCTATCTCGGTGAATCTCTATCCCTAAAACGAACGAAGCTTCACCGCGATCTTTTATGTTAAAATTTGTGGACAAGAACTTCTTCGTCTCCAGTAGTAGATTAACATCACTACTAGCGAGTAAGATGTCATCCACATACAAGATTAAAAAAATAAATTTCCCATTCTTAAACTTTGTATAAATGCAATTGTCCTCTACATTCTTTTTAAACCCAAACTTCCTTATCATTACATCAAACTTTAAATACCACTACATAGAGGCTTGTTTTAATCCGTAAATGGATTTTTTAGGTGGCATCCCATATGTTCTTTATCTTTTACGACAAAACCTTTTGGTTGTGCCATATAAATATTTTCATCCAAATTCCCGTTAAGAAATACTGTTTTTACATCCATCTGATGTAATTCTAAATCGTAGTGTGCCACTAACGCCATTATAATGTCTCATTGTATGAAACTGGAGAAAATGTCTCATTGTAATCTATTTCTTCTCTTTACGTAAAGCCTTTCGCCATAAGTCACGATTTAAATCTTTTCACGTTCTCTTTGGAGTCATATTTAGTTTTGTAGACCCATTTACAACCTACTGTCTTGTCTCCTTTAGGAATTTTTTCTAAGTCCCAAACATCGTTGGTACTCATTGATCTCATTTCATCTTGTATGGCTTCAAGCCACTTCGACGAGTGAGCGTTTCTCATGTCTTCTTCAAATGAGGTGAGATCACCCTCTATTTAAAATTCTTCATATTCATAGACTTCGTAGTCATCAGAAATGGCTGGTTTTCTGGCTCTTTGAGACTTTCTAGGTGCCTCATTAGTTGGTGTTTGTTCCATATGGGAATTGTCGGGTACCTTAGAACGGGGTACCCCGAGCGAACAATCAAAAGGGTCGCTAAAGTCCCATCAAAAAATAAAGCTAGAAGGTAAGCCGTGGGCCCCTCACCCGCAACGACCGAGCCCACTAGGCCCCCCCGCCTCACCTCGAGCCTCGCGCAGGAGGTCTCGGCACCCTGACGCGAATTCCGCCTCGCGCGAGGCTCGCCATGGAAGGCCTCGGCAGGGGGTGCATTCTCCGTATCGCGCGAGGCCTCTCGCGGCATGCCTCGGCAAGGAATCCGATCTCCGTCTCGCGTGAGGCCTCATTCTCTGTGTCACCCGAGCCCAGCTCGTCCGCAGCCCATCGCCCCCCGCCTCGACCGACCCTCCAGATAGCACATCATGTCTCATTAATGCTTCAACCACTCCCGCAATCTCAGTCGGACGATGGCTCAATGCCACAGAATAGCCGACGGGACCCGAGGTCGCATCAGTGCCATACCGGCCAGGACAGGGCACGGTGGAGATTACCGGCCACTGTGTCCTAACGCTTTGTCCACGATCAGCGCCATACCGGCTGGGACAGGGTACGGCGGGGATTACCGGCCACTGTGTCCTAACGCTGTGCCCACGATCAGCCACCCAATCGAGGCCTCAGCACTGTACACCAAGGTCTCGGCTATCTTGGGGTTCGTGCCTGCCAAGACCCCTCCACTGCGGTGCAGCCTCGGCACCGACCAAGTCTCGGCCTCACGCACAGTCCGTCCACAGTGGCTTGCACGATCACCGCCGCACCCACTCCGAGGCAGTCCCGGGGCTCCCATGACGCACAGGATCGGATGGGACGACCACGCCGCCCCAGTGCTCCAAAAATGGACCACTCCGACGACCACGCCGCCACAAGAACAGGCTACAGGGCCCGGACACGCCGCCTCTGTTCACACGACACCATATAGTTAGCTCATGTACCGTCCTTGTCCTCCCTTCAGGCTATAAAAGGAGAGGACTTGGGCCGTTTTGGGAGAGGAAGGAGGACACCTGGTAACACACACACACGCACACATCCCAGCCGCCTGAGAGCAACATCTCAGGCGACCCACATGACACCTTGCTGAGACTTGGGACTAGCTCCCTCTCACCCCTAGCTTGTAACCCCCTACTATGAGCACTCCGGTGCAAGGAATACAAGACCGATCTCTCAGACTGGACGTAGGGCATCGATTGCCTGAACCAGTATACACCTTGTGTCTCTTTGCATCACCATCCGGAATCGGGAGCACGCAGTTCAAATTCACTGGTTGGTTGAGGACCCCCTGGTCCGAAACACCGACAGTTGGCGCGCCAGGTAGGGGCCTCTGCATGTCAGTTTCGTCATCCCAGCAAGTTCTGGATGGCAGACCCCGTACGACCATTGCGTCTCGGCACAGTGGTTTGGTTCGGGAGCCTAGAGTTCATGTCTCTAGGGCATGAGTATGACATGGTACTCCTCACTCCTCGAGCCCCACCAACCGACGATGAAGTCACGCACCGGCAACCCAGGCGTAGGCGGTGCCCGGGTGGCCGCTCTCGCCGCGCTCGCTAGGCATGACGCGAGCATGACCACCCCGACGCTACGTGAATCCAGGGCGGCACGCCGCTCACCGCCGACATCCTACGACCAGCTGTTGGCACAGGGTCCCTGGCTGGGGACCTGTCTAGCCCGAGCTTGGACAAAGGAAAATCACCGGTGGCACATGGCGATGCCTAGTCATCAAGCTCCGCCCTACCACTCCCTGAGGAGCCGATCCCGGCGGAGCAGAGTCTGGCGACGGCACCATCCCCATACCCCTTCAGGTTGAGAAATGCCATCGCCTCTTACGCCTACGCTTACACTGCCGCTCACGAGGATCCCTCAGAGCGCCGCCAGCGCTTCGGCCTCGACCTAAGCACCCACGCCGACTCCTCGGATGAGGACGAGGCATGGCCCGGAGTGGATTTCTCTGGACTCCACGACCCTGGGGCTTTGCGCCAGTTCTTGGCCGCAAGCGACTACTGCTTCGGCTACTCCGACTCCGACGACGAAGGCACTTACGACCCCAATCGCGAGTGTTTTCACGTCGGGCTTGGGATGCCAAGGGCGGGCGAAGAGGATGAGGGGGAAGGTAGCCATTCCCCGCTTCGCCTAGGTGCGGGCACCGCCACGCCCCCATGCAATGTCCTGCCGGCCGCACAAAATGAGAACGTCGCTCTTGCACGACCTCAGCGCCCAGACCTAGAACAGCTCCGTGAGCTCCAGGCCAAGGTCGAACAAGACCAACTCCTTCTGCAGCAGCTTCGAGACTCTCTCGAACAAGAACAACGAGGTCGCGGCGAAGGTGGGGGAGCCCGATGGAGGGCCCGCGATGTGCATCACCGCATCCATGACGACGAAGGGAGTGAGCAACCCCCAGTCTTCAATCGCGCTAGCCAGAACGTCGCGGCTGCGGCAATGCTGGTCCGCGCAATGCCCGAGCCTTCTACCACGGAGGGGCGGCGGGTCCGCGGCGAGCTTCGGGATCTCCTAGAGACCGCCGCGGTTCAGCAGGCCAAGAGTTCCGCCTCTCGACGGCACGGGGGCGCCTCGAACCTGCCCACGGCACCGCCTTGATAGGATAGGGAAGCCTTGGCTCGTCCCGAGCCCAACCGAGCGCCGATAGCCCATAGGGTCCCCGTGCTTCTGGACCGCCTCGGCAATCGACGCGAGGTACAGGGAGACCATGAGGTGGTCAGCAGGCGACGATGCCATGACAACGAGGGGCCTGCTCGAGGATACCACCCACACCGAGGCGGTCGCTACGACAGCGGGGAGGACCGCAGTCCTTCCCCTGAACCGCCAGGCCCTCGGGTCTTCAGCAGGGCCATCCGCGCTGCACTTTTCTCGGCCCAGTTTCGACAACCAGCCAATCTCGCGAAGTACAGCGGCGAGACCAACCCTGAACTCTAGCTTGTCGATTACCGCCTGGCCTACCAGCTAGGTGGCGTGGACGATGACCTGCTCATCATCCGCAACCTCCCCTTGCTCTTGTCGGACTCAGCGCGAGCCTGGCTCGAGCACCTTACTCCCTCACAAATCCACGACTGGCGTGACTTGGTTCGGATCTTCGTCGGGAACTTCTAGGGCATATACATGCGCCCTGGGAACTCCTGGGATCTTAAGAGCTGCTGCCAGAAGCCGGACGAGTCTCTCCGAGACTTCATCCGGTGCTTCTCCAAACAATGCACCGAGTTACCCAGCATCGGCGACTCGGAGATCGTCCAGGCTTTCCTCTCCAGCACTACCTGCCGAGACCTGGTTCGAGAGTTAGGGCGGAACGTGCCGTGCTCTGCTACCGCACTCCTCGACATTGCCACCAGCTTCGCCTCAGGTGAGGAGGCTGTTGGAGCCATCTTCCCCAACAGCGACACCAAGGGGAAGCGGAGGGACGAGGCCCCCGAGGCCTCAGCCTCCCACCTCCCCAAGAGAAAGAAAAGGGGCGCCTGGGGAAGCAGGAGGTCCTGGAGGCTGATCTGGTCGCGGCCGCAGAACGCAAGAACCCCCGAGGCTTCAAAGGCCCTAGGCCCTTCGACGACATGCTCAAGAAACCCTGCCCTTACCACCAGGGCCCGGTCAAGCACGATCTCGAGGATTGCACCATGCTGCGGCATTACTACGCCAGGCTCGGGCTCCCCAACGACGACGCCAAGCAGAAGGGCACCGACGACCGCGACGAAGACAAGGACGACGGGTTCCCCGAGGTACGCAACGCCTTCATGATCTTCGGTGGACCCTCGGCATGCCTTACGGCGCGGCAGCGTAAGAGAGAACGCCGAGAAGTCTTCTCGATCAAGGTGGCCACCCCCCAGTACCTTGACTGGTCTCAGGAGGCGATCACCTTCGATCGAGATGACCACCCTAACCATGTTTTGAATCCCGGGTAGTACCCACTGGTCGTCGACCCGATCATCGGCAACACCCGACTCTCCAAGGTGTTGATGGACGGAGGCAGCGGCCTCAACATCCTCTACGTCAATACCCTGGAGCTCTTGGAGATCGACCGGTCGAGGCTCCAAGGCGGCGTTGCCCCCTTCCACGGCATCGTACTAGGGAAGCGCATGTGACCCATCGGGCGCATTGACCTTCCTGTCTGCTTTGGCACCCCCTCCAACTATCGCAAGGAAATCCTTACCTTCGAGGTAGTCGGGTTTGGGGGAGCCTACCACGCCATCCTGGGGCGGCCGTGCTACGCCAAGTTCATGGTAGTACCCAACTATACCTACCTCAAGCTCAAGATGCCAGGCCCTAGCGGTGTCATCACGATTGAGTCCACGTACGAACATGCATACGACTGTGACGTTGAGTGCATCAAGTACGCCGAGGCTCTTGCGGAGGCCGAGACCCTCATCGCCCACCTCGACCAACTCAGTGGCGAGGTGCCTGACTCCAAGCGTCGTACGGGGGCGTTCGAGCCCATGGAAGCCATCAAACTCGTCCCGGTCGACCCCGCCTGCCCCGACGACCGGGCGCTGAGGATCAGCGCCACCCTCGATATCAAATAGGAAGCCGTGCTCGTCGACTTTCTTCGTGCAAACGCCAACATATTTGCATGGAGTCCCTCAGATATGCTGGGCATATCGAGGGAGGTCGCCGAGCACGCCCTGGACATCCGGGTCGGATCTAGACCGGCGAGGCAACGCCTGCGCCGCTTCGACGAGGAAAAGCATAGGGCCATCGGTGAGGAGATATAGAAACTCTTGGTGGCCGGGTTCATCAGGGAAGTGTCCCACCCAGAGTGGTTGGCTAACCCCGTGTTAGTCAAGAAGAAAAATGGGAAATGGAGGATGTGCGTAGACTACACCGGTTTGAACAAAGCCTGTCCGAAAGTCCCCTTTCCATTACCCCGAATCGATCAAATCGTTGATTCCACTGCAGGGTGCGAGACCCTGTCTTTCCTTGATGCGTATTCTGGTTACCATCAAATTAAGATGAAAGAGTCCGACCAGCTCACGACTTCTTTCATCACACCATTCGGCATGTACTGCTACGTGACTATGCCTTTCGGCCTCAGAAACGCAGGTGCCACGTACCAGCGGTGCATGACCTAGGTCTTTGGCGACAACATCGGGCAGACCGTCGAGGCCTACGTAGACGACATCGTGGTCAAAACCAGAAAGGCCGAGGATCTCATCGATGACTTGAGGATAACCTTCAAATGCCTTAGGGAAAAGGGCATCAAACTCAATCCCGAGAAGTGTGTGTTCGGGGTCCCCCGAGGCATGCTCTTGGGATTCATAGTCTCGGAACGCGGCATTGAAGCCAACTCGGAGAAAGTCTCGGCCATAACTAGCATGGGACCAATCAGAGACCTCAAGGGAGTACAGAGAGTCATGGGATGCCTTGCGGCCCTGAGCCACTTCATCTCACGCCTCGGCGAAAAAGGTTTGCCTCTGTACCGACTCTTGAGAAAATCCGAGCGTTTTTCGTGGACCCTCGAGGCTGAAGAAGCCCTCGATAGACTCAAGATGCTGCTCACCAATCCTCCCATCCTGGTACCCCCGGCCAGGGACGAGGCCCTCTTACTCTACGTTGCCGCAATGACCCAAGTGGTCAGCGCTGCCATAGTGGTAGAGAGGTAGGAAGGGGGGCATGCTCTACCCACCCAATGTCCTGTTTACTTCATCAGCGAGGTGCTCTCCGAAACCAAAGCACGCTACCCCCACATCCAGAAGCTGGTCTACGCCATAGTCCTGGCCCAGCGTAAACTGCGTCACTACTTCGAGTCGCACCCAGTGACTGTGGTATCATCTTTCCCCCTAGGCAAGATAGTTCATAATCGGGAGGCCTCGGGCAGGATAGCCAAGTGGGCTGTCGAGCTTATGGGGGAAACCTTGACCTTTGTGCCTCGAAAAGCGATCAAGTCTCAGGTCTTGGCCGACTTCGTGGCTGAATGGACAGATACCCAACTGCCACCTGCTAAAATTCAGACGGAGTGCTGGACCATGTACTTCGACGGATCCCTGATGAAGACCGGGGCAGGCGTGGGTTTGCTCTTCATCTCGCCCCTCGGAGTACACATGCGCCACATGGTGCGACTCCACTTCGCCGCCTCCAACAACGTGGCCGAGTATGAGGCCCTGATCAACGGCTTACAAGTCGCCATCGAACTTGGGGCATGGCGCCTCGACGTCCGAGGCGACTCGCGGCTCGTCATAGATCAAGTAATGAAGGAGTCAAATTGCCTCGACCCCAAAATGGAGGCTTACTGCAAGTTGGTACGACGCCTAGAAGACAAGTTCGATGGTCTCAAACTGAATCACATCGCACGGAAGTACAACGAGGCCGCCGACGAGCTGGCAAAGATGGCCTCGGCACGGGCCCCGGTCCCCCCGAACGTTTTCGCCAGAGACCTCTACAAACCTTCCATTGGCTACACCTCGACAATAGAGGAGGGCCCACCCACGGAACCCATGGCAAAGCTCGACACCCCCTCTGCTGCCGAGATCCCCTCGACCAAGCCCGAAGTCATGGAAGTCAGCGCCGAGCCCCCACAGACCGACCAGGACGCAGATTGGCAAATCCCGTTCCTTGATTGGATCGATCGGGGGGAACTTCCAAGTGACAGGACCGAAGCCCGACGGCTCGCGCGCCGAGCCAAGGGTTACGTCCTCTACAATGATGAATTGTATAGGCGAAGTCCCTCAGGTATCCTCCAACAATGTATCAGTGCCGAGGCGGGCCAAGCCCTGCTTTGGGACTTACACGCAGGCGCCTGCGGGCACCATGCAGCGCCTCGGACGCTCGTAGGGAACGCTTTCCACCAAGGGTTCTACTGGCCGATGGTGGTCGCCGACGCTACCAAGCTAGTACGCTCATGCGAAGGATGCCAGTACTATGCTCGGCAGACACATCTCCCGGCCCTGGCCCTGCAAACCATTCCCATCACATGGCCGTTCACCGTATGGGGGCTCGACATGGTCGGGCCTCTGCAAAAGCCCCCCAGGGGCTACACCCACCTACTGGTATCAATCGACAAGTTCTTCAAATGGATCGAGGCTTGTCCGATCAATCGAATCAAATCCGAGCAGGCGGTGCTGTTCTTCACTGACATTATCCACAGGTTTGGGGTCCCCAACACCATCATCACCGACAACGGGACGTAGTTCACCGGCAAAAAGTTCCTGACATTTTGCGACGACCACGACATCCGTGTGGCCTGGTCGGCCATAGGACACCCAAGGACCAACGGCCAAGTAGAGTGTGCCAACGGCATGATCCTACAAGGCCTCAAGCCAAGGATTCACAACCGGTTGAAAAAGTTTGGCAAGAAATGGCTCGCCGAACTCCCGTCGGTCATCTAGAGCCTAAGGAACACTCCAAGCCGAGCCACGGGGTTCACGCCTTTCTTCCTGGTCTATGGGGACGAGGCCATCCTTCCCACCGACTTGGAATATGGTTCCCCCAGGCTACAAGCCTACAACGAACAAAGTAACTGCACCACCCGAGAGGACGCCCTTGATCAACTGGAGGATGCCCGAGACGTTGCGCTACTACACTCGGCCAAATACCAGCAGAGCCTACGGCGCTATCAGGCCCGACGCATCCGAGGCCGAGACTTGAAGGTAGGCGACCTGGTGTTGAGGTTAGCACAGAGCAACAAGGGTCGCCACAAGCTGACCCCGCCATGGGAAGGACCGTACATCATCACCCAAGTACTGAAGCCTGGGACCTACAAGCTAGCCAACGAGAAGGGCAAAGTCTTCACCAATGCTTGGAACATAGAACAGCTACGTCGCTTTTATCCCTAAATTTCCAAGCATTGTATATATCATTTCTCGAAATACAATTAAAAAGCGTTCTTTAGTTGGTCTAATTTTTCGAGAAACCCCCCGAGCCCATCGCAGGTCTCGGCAGTACAATAACACGACAAGGGAGACTTAGCTCTGCCTCGGCAGAACCAAGCCTCCCTCGGGGGCTAGATGGGGGACTCCCCCCTAGGTCCCCCGCACCGTTCTTCAGTTGTTTTTCACAAAAATTCCTACGCCAAGACTCTAGCAGGCTCTGACGAATCAGTTGTAAAAACTCCTCGGACCAAGGTCTGTTTCCTAAGCAAGAGGCCGGTAGAGTCGCGAGACGGCCTACGCCTCTGGGCTACGACACTCCCACACTACCTCTCGCTCGAGGGATGGCTTAGGCCCCAACGGGGTGCTTTGCAAACGAAATCCGATCAGGGGCAACAGAGGGCAGAGGCTCGGAAACATAAGAAAAATAACTAAGAAACACAAATACTTCAGAAATAAAGGCCTCGATGGCCACAAGTGTTACGATGCAAAAAATAACCCCTACTTTACTTTTACATAGCCTCCAGGGCACAGATCAAGGCTCAGGGTCTTCAGCACCGGCAGATGGTAAGGGAGGAACCACCTCCTCTTCGAAGAGCGTCGCCAGCGCCGTGCCAGGGCCTTCCGCCGCCTCCATCAGCTTCGTGACCACCGCGTCCACCTCCTCGTCATCATCAGGTAGGACATACCCATCGCTGATGGCCGGGAGGTCGACGCCGACATAGTGAGAAGAGATGATGGCCAGCGCACGCTTGACACCAATGTGCAGCGCTCCTCGGAGCCGCTCGCACACCTAGTTGCTCAGCGCGGTCAGACGGCTCCCTAGGGAGCTGCCTGACTGAACCCCCTCGACCTCTAAGGCCTCGCAGGTGGAAAGGGCAGCACGTTTCAGCGCCTCGTGCTCCCCGATCTCGGCCTCAAGCACCGTTTGCACTGCACTGGAAGCCTCGGTGGCTCGAGTGATCTCCGCCTCCGACTCTGCATCGAGGAAAATGGAAGCCCACGGAACTCACCCTTGGCCTTCTGCTCCCAGCGTCGGGTCTCGACCTGACAAGCCTCGGTCTTCTCCTTCCAGCGCAGGGCCTCGGCCCGGGAAGCCTCGGCCTCCTCCTTCAAGCGCTGGGCCTCGACCCGAGAAGCCTCGGCCGCCCTAGAAGCCTCACTCCCTAGCTCTACGTCACGCAAGGGAGTTAGGGAGTGAACATAAGAAAAAGAAAACAAAATGAGGGGACAAAAACTCACCCTCGACCGTCCCCCTCCAAATTACAGCCTCGGTCCGCAAGGCCTCAGCTGCAGCAAGGGCCTCGTCCAAGGCACCTTTCGTCAGCTGGTGCGCCCTCTGTTCCGCCCCCAGCTGCCCCGCATGAGCCGCGGCCGAGGCCGTAGCTTCAACGGCTCAGCCCCTGAAGGCATCCCGGTCGCTGACCGCGCGGGTAAGCTCCTCCTCCAACTCCTTAACCTGCGCCACCAGAGGGGCGAGTTGCGTCTAGGCCGTGGCTGCCTCGACCTTCGCGTTGACACAACGAAGGCGGAGGTCCTCTACCTCCGCGCTCCGCGCCGACAGGAGCTCGTTGGCGCTGGCAAGAAGGTCCTTCTACCGCTGAAGCTGGTCCCAGACGCCCCTCTCCTGCCGGAGAAAGACCGACTTCCCAAGCGACCGGGTCTCGAGCTCCTAGGGAAGCAGAACGAGGGTCATTGGTTGCAACGAAACCAGAAAAGGACAACGTCGCGCGAAAAAGGAAAACATGAACCTGGGCAACTCTGGGCAGTTCATCGGCCACCACGGACAGGGCCGTCTGTAGCGACTGCTCCGCCAGCTGGCGGTATTGCTCGAAGGTGCCCTAGCGCCCACCTTCGGCTACGTCCTCGAGGGCGAACAGAGGCTCCCCCTTAGGGTCATCCCGGCTCCGCCACAGTACTCGTGGGTGATCCCACCCGTGAGGCTCGGGTCGCGCCCGCACGAGGGCCGAGCTTCCCCCATCCAAGAACGGCGCCGGCTGTTCCATGGCACCGGCATCCTCGGCGTCGACCACCTCTCGCGCCCAGGAAGTATCGTCGGAGGAGATCGGATAGACCTTCGCCTCCCAGGCGCTCTCCCACAACAACGGCGGGCCCTGAACTAAGGGCACCTCTGAGGCCTCCGCCGCCTACATCTCCGCCTCCTGGACAGACGGCCTTGCCGCCATCACGATGGCCTTGGTGATCTCGGGGGCTCCAGCCTCTACAATTATGGCCTCGACGGTCTCGGGGGCTTCGGCCTCCGCCATCGTGGCCTCGGCAGACGTAGAAACACCGACCGCGGCCACTGCAGTCTCAGCGGTCGTGGGCGCCGTGGCCTCCGTCGCCTCAGCCTCAGAGACCTCGGCGGCCTCGGCAACCAAGGGCACGCCGGCCCCATCCGACTCGTGAGCCTCGCCCCCACGAGGCGGAAGCGCTCCCTCCCTCGACTGTGTAGGGGCTGCCTCGGCAACCCCTCCTTGGGTGGCCGGCCCCCTTGGGTCGACCCTCGCCGACGCCGCACCGCGTTGGATAGCGGCTTGTGCCTCCGCCACCCAGTGGGCGGAGGAGCCGGGGCTTGCCTTTAGCGCCTTAAGGGCGCCAAGGGGAGCTCGTCCGTAGGCCGCTTCCGACTAAGGAAAAATAACCTACAGGGTCAGCGCGAGACCAAAAGGGCGAATGGAATGCACTATGACCCCACCAAAAATACACTAACCTTGAACGGGGCAGCAACCGTTTCGCCACGGCGAACCTCGTCCGCAACAGTGGAGGCGGCGGCAGAGGCGTCGCCTCCGTATCCATCGGCGCCGGTCGGTCCTCAATGGACCCCGACGCCCCTTCGGTCCTCTGCGGGGGTGGTGACGTCGTCTCCACCACCACTCGCTCCACCACGGCCACCGAGCCCACCGGGCTGACGGCTCGTTTGCCCAACGCCCGGGCCTCGGGCGTGTCGGCCTCGGCCTCAGAGCGGGCAACCGCCGGCCCCGGGTCCGCTTCTCCTCCTCCTCCTGGGAGTGCCGGGCTGCTGGCCAGCGCCACGGGCACCACCTCCACTATGTTAGGAAGGTGGTCCAGGGGACCTCACCCCGCCTCGCCCCCGTCATCCCTGTCCGAGGCCTCCGTCGACAGCGACATCGACGGGGATTCCTCCAACGGGAGGCCATCTTTCCTTTGTTGACGGCGGCACTGATCTAACCCTTCGCGCGCGAGGATTTGCCTCGTGCGCTTCGCCACCTTGGCGTCCTTCCGTGTCTTCTGCGCATCGGCATGCGCCCGGTTGATCGCCCGCCGCCTCGCGTCCTCAGGAACGGGCGGCGGAGAGGAGCGCACGTCCCTCATCCCCTGAAGGAATGACAAACGCACATAAGGGAACAAGGGGTAAGGAGAGACTAAGGAGGTTCAGAGGCTACAGCGGCACACGACTTACCAGCGAAAGGAACCCCCGCAACGGTCGCATCATGAAGGGGGTCAAGTTGCCGCCCTTCAGCTTCGCCTCTACCGTCTCCCCCACCCGACGAAGGATTTCCTCGTCGGAAAGGGCGGAGGAGGACATCCGGATGCCCTCCATGGGTTCACCCGGCTTCATCTCAAACAGCCGCCGCCGCTGAGCCATCAGCGGCAGCACCCTCCGGCGGTGGAAGGCGGCCATGACCACAGCCACGGTGAGGCCATGGCCCCGCAGCCTCGCCAGCCCCTCCAGGAGCGGCTCCAGCTTGGGCTGGTCGTCCTTCGGGACACCCCACTTCCATCTCTCCGGGCAGCTCCCCACAATCCACCCAGTGTAAGGAGGAAGTCCTCCATCATCGTTACGAAGGTAGAACCAGCTCGTGTACCACCGTCGGTTGGAGGACGCGAGCTGGGCCAGGATGTAGAGGTGCTGGCGGTCCTAGCGCACCTGGAGAGTGCAGCCGCCGGCCCTCGTCGCCTTCCTCTTACCCGACGTACCCGTTAGCTTGGTAGTGTGCCCCACCCGGAATAGGTGGAGCCACAACTCCCAATGGGGAGCAATCCCCAAATACCCCTCACAGACAGCAACAAAGATAGCCGCCTGAGCAATGGAGTTGGGATTGAAGTTGTGGAGCTCCACGCCGTAGTAGTGCGGGAGCGTCCGCATGAACCGGTCCGTCGGAACGCCGAGGCCGCGCTCGTGGAAGGAGACGAAGCTCACGAAGTAGCCGTCGCGAGGCCTCGGCTTCGGCTCGCCGTACGGAGCAATCCACTCTGGCTTGGTGGGGTCTGTCACCGGGCGAAGGAGTCCACCGTCGACAAGCGACTGAAGCATCTCCTCGGTGACGTCTGATGGGTCCCAGGGGTCCGCCTCGACAACGACGATGTCGCCGGCCATGGGTGCGATGGAGGAATCGGGTGCGGCAGTGAGTTTTTTCTCTCTCTCCCATGCTCTCGCTTTTTTCTCGCTTTCTCCCTAGGCTCGCTCTTCTCTCCTCTTCTTCCCAGCACCCGCTGCTCTAGCGATGGCTCGATGGAGGCGGTGCTAATGCAGGCAAGGTAAGACGAGGAGGGGCGAGACTCTTCGGGTATTTATGCAGGGAGGAGGCGGAATGAACGGGCGACGAAATCAGGGAGGTTTTCCCCCCGATCCAGCGAGGTTAACCACGAGCCAATTTCGCCGGCCCACGCGCCCACGTCTCCCGCATTGAATGCGAGGACAGTTATGTCCCATCCACCACGTCATGCTCGGCCACTACGACAGCAGGCGTCATTTCGACTCCCCATGAAACCGCCTCAAAAGGCGCACCGCCCGTGCCGAGCCAATAGGGAAGATATTCCTTGCGGCCTATTCCTTTCGTATGAAGGAACCGGGCTCTAAACCTATTACGATCCAGGGGTTCGAAGGCTGGGCCTCAAAGGGTTTCGACAGCCGCCCCAGGATAACAGAGTCAGGGACGACCACGGGCGAGCCTATACGGGGCCGAGGCCCAAGCAATCGAAACGCCTGGGACGCCCAAAGTCGTGTCCGAGACTGGGGGAAAGTCTCCGAATGGGATCCCACCATAGGGAGGCACTGAGCCACCGAGGCCCAGCGAACGGCCTCGGCACCCACTAGAGAAATCCTCTGGTACTCTTGGAGTGTGTCTCTGGACCGCTAGCCGTCCCCTAGTGAACGGGGTTCGGGCCTCCACTCGTACTACCCGATAATAGCTCACCGGAAGTGCCACCGCTCGTGCCCACTGAGGGTAGTGAGGCACATTCCACCCCTCCTTCCGAGCGAAAAGGAAGCGTGAGGGTTGCACAAAAAGTTAGGGGAATCCCCGACGGCCTTCTCGTTCTACGTAGAGGCTAGGGGGCTCTTCCTGCAACCTTGTCGAGACCCAGCGACCCTAGCTCGCACTCAAAGGGGCTCGGCAAAACAAACCCTCCTTCCGAGCGAAAAGGAAGCGTGAGGGTCGTACAAAAAGACAGGGGAGCTCCTGACGGCCCTCTCACCCTATGCAGAGGCTAGGGGGCTCTTCCTGCAACTACGCCGAGACCCCACAACTCGGGCCCGTGCCCAAAAGGGGCCTCGGCAAACAAACCGTCACGCGCGAGGGGCGTATAAAAAGTCAGGGGAACTCCCGATGGCCCTCTCGCTCCGCGTAGAGGCTAGGGGCTCTTCCTGCAACCTTGCCGAGACCAGAATGGGCTCAGCAAACAAACCCTCCGTCCAAACGAAAAGGGTATGTGAGGGTCGGATGAAAAAGTCAGGGGACCCCCGACCGCCCTCTTGCTCCAGGCGGAGGCTCGGGGGCACCTCTTGCACCCGAAGACCAAGACAAACGGTCCAAGCCCACGCTAGAGGTTTCATTACAAAACACGATAAAGGGCACCGAGCCTGTTATGGTCCAGGGGTTCGAAGGCTGGGCCTCCAAGAGGTTTCGACAGCCGCCCCAGGGCAACAGAGTCAGGGACGACTTCGGGGCGAGCCTACAAATGGCCCAGGCCCGAGCGAACAGTCGCTCGGGGCGTCCTAAGTCGTGTCCGAGACCGGCAGGGAAGTATCTGAATGGGATCCCACCGTAGGGAGGCACCGAGCCACTGAGGCCCAGCGAACGGCCTTGGCACCCACTAGAGAAACCCTCTGGTACTCTTGGAGTGTGTCTCTGGACCGCGAACGGGGCTTGGGCCTCCACTCGGACTACCCGATAACAGCTCACCGGAAGTGTCCACGCTCGTTCCCATCGAGGGTAGCCTGGCACATTCCACCCCTCCTTCCGAGCGAAAGGAAGCGTGAGGGTCATACCCAAAGTCAGGGGCCCCTAACGAACCTCTCGCTCCGTGCGAAGGCTAGAGGGCTTTTTCCTGCAGCCTCGCCGAGACCCCCGCAACCCAAACTTGCGCTTAGGGGCTCGGCAAATGCAATAAGAACTACTCGTTCAAACACGAAAATAAAAAAGCCCCTAGAGGAGTAACTCCACTCCTCCAGGGCCTCGGGGGCTACACCTGGCGGGTGCGCTTACGCGCACCCACCGAAACCTCAAGATACAAAACCCAACTCCTACGGGAGCGGGTACGAACCAAGCCTAGGCAAACCCTCAGGGAGAGTGCACACACTCCCCCGGAGGCTCGAGGGCTACTGTCGGGTACCTTAGAACGGGGTACCCCGAGCGAACAATCAAAAGGGTCGCTAAAGTCCCATCAAAAAATAAAGCTAGAAGGTAAGCCGTGGGCCCCTCACCCGCAACGACCGAGCCCACTAGGCCCCCCCGCCTCGCCTCGAGCCTCGCGCAGGAGGTCTCGGCACCCTGATGCGAATTCCGCCTCGCGCGAGGCTCGCCATGGAAGGCCTCGGCAGGGGGTGCATTCTCCGTATCGCGCGAGGCCTCTCGCGGCATGCCTCGGCAAGGAATCCGATCTCCGTCTCGCGCGAGGCCTCATTCTCCGTGTCACTCGAGCTTGGCTCATCCGCAGCCCGTCGCCCCCCACCTCGACCGACCCTCCAGATAGCACGTCATGTCTCATTCATGCTTCAACAACTCCCGCAATCTCAGCCGAACGATGGCTCAACGCCACAGAATGGCCGACAGGACCCGAGGTCGCATCAGCGCCATACCAGCCGAGACAGGGCACGGCGGGGATTACCGGCCACTGTGTCCTAACGCTGTGTCCACGATCAGCACCATACCGACTGGGACAGGGTATGGCGGGGATTACCGGCCACTGTGTCCTAACGCTGTGCCCACGATCAGCCACCCACTTGAGGCCTCGGCACTATACACTAAGGTCTCGGCTATCTTGGGGTTCGTGCCTGCCGAGACCCCTCCACTGCGGTGCAGCCTCAGCACCGACCAAGTCTCAGCCTCGCGCATAGTCCGTCCACAGTGGCTTGCACGATCACCGCCGCACCCACTCCGAGGCAGTCCCGGGGCTCCCACGACGCACAGGATCAGATGGGACGACCACGCCGCCCTAGTGCTCCAAGGATGGACCACTCCGACAACCACGTCGCCATAGGAACAGGCTACAGGGCCCGGACACGCCGCCTCTGTTCACACGACACCGTATAGTTAGCTCATGTACCGTCCTTGTCCTCCCTTCAGGCTATAAAAGGAGAGGACTTGGGCCGTTTTGGGAGAGGAAGGAGGACACCTAGTAACACACACACACGCACATATCCCAGCCGCCTGAGAGCAATGTCTCAGGTGACCCACACGACACCTTGCCGAGACCTGGGACTAGCTCCCTCTCACCCCTAGCTTGTAACCCCCTACTATGAGCACTCTGGTGCAAGGAATACAAGACCGATCTCTCAGACTAGACGTAGGGCATCGATTGCCTGAACTAGTATAAACCTTGTGTCTCTTTGCATCACCATCCGGAATCGGGAGCACGCAGTTCAAATTCACTGGTTGGTTGAGGACCCCCTGGTCTGAAACACCGACAGGACTGTTGTAGCTCTTCCTCATATGCGACAACCAGTTCTATAGGATCCTAGAGGACAGGTTCCTCATATTCATTTATTATTGTCATGGGAGAACTAACAACAGGTGTTGTCACTATAGTGTCTTGTACTGTTGGTGCAGCAGCAACAGGTAGCAAGAAAAATGGCTCCTGAACCATCGGAGTGGGCACGTATACCCGCTTCTCCTCAAAGTTAATTTCTTACGCTACCATGCTCCCCCTGACCATATCATCCTTCAAGAACACAACGTGTCTTATTTCAACAAACTTTGTATGTCTATCAAAATAGTAAAAACGATAACCTTTTGACTTATCTAGATAACCAATGAAATGGCAACTAACTATCTTGGAGTCTAGCTTCCCAATGTTTGGGTTAAATACTTTAGCCTCAGCTGGATAGCCACACACACGTAAATGGTTAAGTGAGGGTTCCCTTCCTATCCACAACTCATATGGTGTTTTGGGCACCGACTTGCTTGGTACTCGATTGAGAATATGAATGATGGTTTTTAACGTCTCCATCCACAAACTTATCAGTAAAGTGGAGTAACTTATCATACTTCTCACCATATCCATTAATATACGGTTGCGTCTTTCAGCTACTCCATTCTGCTAAGACTCGCCTGGAGTAGAGTACTGGGCAACTATGCCATTTTCCTATAAGAAATTTGCAAAAGGTCCAGAAACTTAGCCATATGGGGTATGTCGACCGTAGTACTCCCTCCAACAGTCGTATATTACTACCTTAATCTTTAAATTGTGGTGATTTTCTACTTCAACCTTAAATATCTTAAATTTATCCAATACTTTTGATCTTTCCTTAATTGGATAAATGTAGCAGTAACAAGAATAATCATCTATGAATGTTATAAATAAATCATAACCATCCACACTTTTCATAGAATAAGGACCACAAATATCTGTGTGAATTATTTCTAAAATTCCTTCACTTCGTTTGGCATCTTTCTTTATTTTCTTAACATACTTTCCTTTAATGCAGTCAATACATTGGTCTAAGTCTAAAAATTCTAATGGCAGAAGAATTGATTTCTTAATCAATCGTTCTATTCTCCCCCTCGAAATATAGCCTAAGCGACAGTGCCATAATTTCAATGATACATCATAAATTCTCTTCTGCTTATTACTTACATTCATAGACGAGGAGGCATTCTCATTATTAGTGCTCACACAAAGTCATAACAAATAAAGCTTGTCTTATTGGAAGGCAAGACCAACACACTTATTATTAAACACAATCTTACATTGACCATTACCAAAATGGCAATCATATCCATCATGTCTAAACGTGAGATACTTATTAAGTTTCTACGCAAAGAGGGTACATAAAGGATATCTGAAAGTTTAAGTACAAAGCCATCATTTAATTCTAATGGGAGGTCTCCAATGGCTTCAACTTCAGCTTTGACTCCATTTGCTACCTTAATGTGTCTTTCTCCTCTTTGTAGGGTCCTCGTATGGAATCCCTGTAATGAATTTGCAACATGAATAATTGTGCCTGAATCAATCCACCAAGTAGATTTTGCATAACTTAAATACAAGGACTTATCTATAATTGTAATAATGTCATCACCTTTTCTCATCACGTGCTTCAGGAAGTCTAGACAATCCTTCTAGTAGTGTCCAGTCTTGTGGCACCATCTGCAGGTGTCCTTGTCTACTTGAACATAGTTGGAATTTTGATGGTGATCTTTCTGTGGGGCCATTCCTTGTTGCTAAGAGGAGCTATTGTCCCATTGAGGTTTCCCTTATGGTTTAGCGTTCTTGTTGTTAAAGTTCTTTTTATTTTTCTTCACATGGTTGATAGAGTCACCATGTGAGCTTTTAAGCCTCTCCTCTTCTTGAACACACATGGCAATGAGCCTCTCAATGTCCTACTTATTTGGCTATAAGTTGTAATTAACAACAAAGGTTTCTTACTCTTTAGGCAAAGAAGCAAAAATCAAATGAATTAGGAACTCATCCTTGAGCTCCAAGTCCATTGGCTTGAGCTTGGATGTTGTGTTGCTCATCCTCAATATGTGCTCTATTATCCCTCAACCAGTGTATTTCTCATTGACTAACTTCTTAATGAGAGTGCTTGCATAAGCCTTTGAAGAGCCAGTGAACTGACACTCTACCTTCTTGAGATACTCAGTGGCAGTGGTACATTCTAGGATCAAACCCCTTATTGGATCCTCAATGGAACCCTTAATCACCATCAAACACTTACGGTTTGAACTATCCCACTTTGCACGATCAAGATCGTATGTCATTCTTACTAATGCATGGTCACGCTGGCGAGTAGCGAAAGCTGCATCCGTCTCATTTGCTTCTCTCACCGGGTCCACTGGTTTAGTGGGACAGGGAGACGTAAGTGCTAGATCATTGTCGGATAGTGCAAATGCTATGTCAAGCTTCTCTCGCCATGCGTTATAGTTGTTTCCATTGAGAGGAGAAATGGACGAGATAAACATCATTGGGTTGTATCCTAAAAACAACGTCAGAGAAAGTGAGAAACATTTGACATAATAATTACATGTCATAATTTAGCGTTGGTCAAAATTAAAACATACAATAATCTTCTACATTAATTCCACATTACTGTTGGACAAAAATAGAACTAATGCACAAAACATTATGAATAAAAAATTATAATATTGCTATCATCAACTTTGGTCAGAAAATAGCAATATCATAATTTATAGAAAATTATTACAACTCTTCAAAATTAAATTCTTTTGTTGGTTCAAATTTAATCAGAAGATAATAAGCATCATCTTTGCAGCGAAAACATGAAAATAATCTTAAAAATAATATTATTCAGAAGCATTTCTATGTACTTAACTACTCTCCGAATAAATTCTCCTGTTAGTTCAAATTTGAGCAGAGATTGAACATTTAAAACTTAGCAAAATTTATCAATAAAATGCTTCTGAAAATGAAAAACATAAAATAGTCTCATTCTAAGCATTTGGCCTGGCCAGAAAATTGTGCGGCCCGGCGGCCTATTAAAACGCCCGCACAGCCCGTCCAAACGTCGCGGCCCGTCTGCTCTTCCCGCGCGCACCCGCATCGCCTGCATGGCCCAATGGCCTGCTTGCGCTGCGCACCCCACGTCCTAGGCAGTAACCTAGGCCTAGGCCGAGAAATCACCTTCCCGCCTGGGCCAAAAGTTGGCCCGAGCGATCTCGTTCGTCCGTTCTGATCCTACGGTCCTTCGTGCGATTCGGGGAGACAAAACCCCTGCCATGTTGTAACACCTCTGGTGTTACGAGCTTGTTTAGCGCCATGATTTAGGCCTAAGAAAAATCACCAAAATGAGTTTCTCAGATTTTTTTATTTAAAAACATACTTGAAATGATACACAAATCTTATGTGGCTCACTTCTCTATGAGAGAGAGGGTCAAATAAATTTAGTGAGTTAGTTTACTTAAATGCATATATGTGTTAATGAAAAATCTTAACGCGAAGAGTAGAATAAGTAGTTCTAAACATTGGCACTGATGCAATTTTTATAAACAAAAATTAAATATAATTTGTATATAGTGTTTAAATAAAATTCAAAGTGTAAGTTTAGTAGATGGAAATGCAACATTAACTTTTGGGAAATAGATGTTGTTAACTAGTGCTTTGGAAGCTCAAAGATCAAATAGGAAATTAAGATAAGCATTTTCATTAAGACGATAGACACTTGAATTTATGTTTAAAATACCATTTGTGGCGAATTATATTGAGCGAATTAGTTAAATGGTGCTTATATATTTTGCTCCTATGGGTTAGTATAAGGTATGGACTATGGCATGAAGTATTTATTAGTTGAGGCTAGCAAGGTTTAGATCTATTAAAAATTGTGACAAAAGAGTTAATGGTTACTTAGTCCTAACTGAAAACCTTAACATTTCTAAGCATGAAGGGTGGTAGACAATGCTATTTTGGCATTTAATTTCTAACAAAAATGTTTAAACACTATTTGCATATTTTGGTATTGTTGATTGCATCAAAGTGAGTGCTTTGTGATGGTATAGGGGTTGGTTTGGTTAGTGCTTGTTTTGATCACTAGTTAAATGTCGTTAAATAGCTAGAACGTGATGTTGGCCAGCTCGTTCTTGACCTTGGGCGCTGGTTGGCAGTCCCAAGTTGGCACATCTCTATCTTCCTCTCTAGTTCATCTTTGTCTGAGTTTGTTGCTACTACTAGTAGCTGTATATACCTTCTTGAGCCTTGTCGAGATGGTTTAGTCTTAACCGAGCTGGATTAGAATTTAGGCGTGCTTTAACATTCGTGCAACGCACGATTCCAGCCATTTGGCCTGGTGTGCGCAGTTACCACATGCTTTGGTGCTCGAGGGCTACCTTGCTCGCCCTATCGTCGGGCTGCGCTGCCGCTGTTGTGCCGTGCACTGCAGTCAACTGCGCCCAGCTATGCTCTCTTGTGTCACCGTGATGCACTGCTACGCGCACATCGCCACCACACATGGCCTGCCTAGCTCCACCGTGTGTGCGTCATGCTTGGGAGGTCGACCGTTGTGCTGCACGGAGGGTCGAGCTGAGGCCGTGGCTACCGTTGCGTGGTCATCATGGCGCTTCCTCCGCCTCTCATTTCACCTACCTCGCCATAACCCGAGCATGTCCATCTGCCATCGTGACATGGTTGATAACCCCGGTCGCAGTGTCGTGGGGATGCATCGCTGTCCACCTTAATCAGCTAGCCGACGTCGGCGCGCCACTCGAGTCTAGCTGCTTCAAGTCAAGCACGCCACGCCAAGCCTGCTCATCGCATCGCCTGGGTGCACGTGTTGGTGGCAGCTAGTGTCCGGGGCCATCGTCTTAACCCTCTTGCGTTTGTTCGCCTGCTCTTTCGCGCAACCACCGCAACTAGAGCTCTGTGCCACCACCGGTAGGCTCTGTTAGCTCGTGGCTCCTCGGCCTGATTGCTTGCACCAGTGCGCGGCTTAGGGAGCTAGCTAGACACCCTACCTTCCCCATTCCCGATAGAGTACCTACCTACCATCAATTTGATGAATTGCTCGTCTTCGACCATCTTATCTCTGGAACAGAGCACCGCTCAGGGGTAAGTCCCCAACCCGGAGGTAAGGGTTTGATTGGGGGCGTTTCTAGGCTCGCCTTGACCACCTTTAGCCAGTGCTCGCATTGGCTTGGCTAGGACCCTCGTCGGTGATGCGGTGACGTGACGGGACCACCACAGAGCGCCGCCGTTGTGCTTGGGCTCACATGGCTGGGTCACCTCAACCCTCCCCGGCTTCAACCGCCACCATAGTGTGCACCGCGGTAAGCTCTGGATGCTTCTCCGCCACCGCTACCCCTCCATTAGCGCGTAGGTCCACCGGAGTAGTCGCGTCGCCGTGTGGATTCTTGGTCGACGTGGGTACGTGAAATTAGTGCACAGTTGGACGTGCTACCGATTTCTACTACCGCGCGCAGGTCCAGATGTCTCGGTCAGCTTCACATGCGTGTAGATGGGGGTCTCTATAGGCCGGCGTGGCCATGCGATGTCGACCGGAGTCGCGTCGGCGCGCGTGGGCGCAGCGGGGACCCGGTCCTTGTGAAGACGGTGTTTCCCAGGGTGTTTTGTGCAAAAGTCAAGACTGCTGGAATAGTGTAGCACGGCGTAGTTGAAATCATGAAAGTATGAGCCCTCTTTTGCAAATGTGTTGGGCGCGCGATGGCTTTTTCCGTGGGCCATTGGTTGGGCCTACCGATTGCGCGCGTGGCCGCCCCACACGGGCCACGTTGGGTTGATGGGCTGGAATTGCCGTCGTCAGCCCTTTTCGTTTTATAAGCCTTTTCCAATTTAGTCTCTAACGTAAATTTGTAAATTCAATATAAATTTGTGTATAGATTTAAAAAATGTGAAATTAATTTTGTTAGAATTCTAAAATCTTGATCTGTCTGCTAGTATATCTTGTTCACATAGTTCGTGATATTCCTAGGAGTTAGCTCATTAATTTGAGATACTGAATATTGTTAAATATGAACTTTTAGGAATTGTTGTAATGAATTGGTGATAGTGTTGACCCTAGAAATTTCACCGTAAGTTCCCCGTATTATTAGGTGCTCGCTTTAATTTTTGTAGCTTCTGAATAATTAGTTTGCTGAGGTAACTAATGAGCCTTAGTTTATACAAATAGTAAATAAAAGGAAATAAAGAAACACTTAGGAATTTTATAACTAAAACATTATGGGAAATTAGCGCCTTGTTCGACAACGTGGATACGTGGCCTAGTTCGTTAGTAGTTAGATCTAGCCCGTTAGCCTAGCGGTGTAATCGTATTTTAAGTGTTGCGGTTGTCGTTGATTAATTACGTTTTCCGTATGTATACATGAATGTCATAATAGAAACAACGATGAATCTGGAGTCGACCAGAGTAGAAGAAAAGATGGCGCCTTATTGATCGTGTCGCCATGATGGAATGCTAATATTTGGTTATATCTTACCTAGGCAAACCCCGGTGCATAACCTCTATTATTCTACACTTTATTTTATGTTTGTGCATTAAGTTTTAAGGAGTTGAATGAAAACCAACTTGCATATATATTCTTATCCTATGAGTCTTACTAGTATGATAGGATCATATAGATTGCTATGCTATATGACTCCAATAGAAGTCGAGTGATTGTTTGTCACTCGTGAGAGATAGGAAATATATTATTGTTGTTATTATATTACTATCATATGGAATATATATATATATATATATATATATATATGAATGATAATTTGAGACCGGGCGGAATGGTACTTTGGATCTGGACTTGGTTTGGCATTTGAGCGAGGCTCGGATTGCACTTGTTCCGCTTGTGTCGGTCAAGGACCGGCCGTTGTATTGGGTTCTAGTCAAGTCACAGACTTATTATCCTGAGCATATACTTGTTTATGAGAGCAGAGAAGGCTCGTTGTTCTCTTGTCATGGGTTCCGGCTCTTTTCGGACCGACTGATTGAAGGCGGGGATGGTGGAGGTCTAAGCGCCACACTAAGTCCGGGACTCAAGAGTGGGGGCTTGGAGTTCAAGTTTAGACGAGAACCTAGACCCCTTGACAGGAGAGTAGTGGGTTGGTCTTGCTTGTGCCGGGGATACAAGCGGGGCGTGTGTTTCATGGTACCCAACTGAGCACATTGATTCACGAATCGTCGGGTAATCCGATACGACTTGTCTACAATCTAGCACCATAGTAAGAACTGGAATATGAGAGATGGAAAATTGGTTCTGATTGCTTACCATCTGCTTGAAAGTAGCATATGTGCTTACATAGAATTGTTAGTTAATGAACTAATGATGACTGCTAATAAAATTGAATATAAGAACGCACGTTTAGTAATGCCCCTACAAATACAATAAATCCACAAGTTAGATAACCTTGCATACTCTTAGAGTCTTTTTTCTCCTAACGGGTAAGTCTTGCGGAGTACAATTGAGTACTCAGGGTTTGTTCTACCCTATTGCAGGTGGCAGGAACATGTGGAGCTAACACTTGTGTGTGGAAACCTCCTAGTAGGCTCAGCGAGGATTTCCTTTATGTTGCGAACATAGAGTTTATTTGAAATTTCCACCCAAAATGTTTTAAAATGGAAAAACTTATAACTTGTTGCGATGTATATAACGGACCATCATTTTAATGTTTAACTTGTCCGTAAATGATTTTATTTCCACTGAAACTCTGATAACATGGTCATATTCCGCTGTTATAAACAATAAATATTATACTCTGATGTTGTATGAAAAGTGATGTAAGAGATGACTAAGAATGTTGTAAGCTTTATTCTCTTATTTGTGATCCTAATGAAAAAATATGGATTTTTGGGTTCTCCCTTGGGATGTGCTCGACGGAACTGCGTAGTTTGATGTCCTCCCTCGGGTAGTCTAATGGAAGACGAGTACTCTTAGGAGGCATTAGATTAGGCGGTTCTGCCACACGCGCTCTCCTCCCGAACCCTAGCGTCATTTCTTCCTCTTCATTTCTCTCTCATCGCCACGACCCAAGCGAGCGAGTGGCGGCGGCCGCCGCCCATGGCGGCCAGAGGGGAGTGGCGGTGCTGCCGCGGGGCCCTCCGCCGGCGTGCGCATTCCTCGTGAGGGAGAGCGCGCCACCGTCGAGCGGTATCGCGACGGTGCCCTGAGCTCCGGTCTTCGCACTGGCGAATTCCGGCTAGCGGCGGTTGGCTCGTCTTCCCGCTCGGCGACGGAACGTCAGCCGACGGTGGTGACACGTGCAGGGGCCACCAGGTGGGTCCCGTCGGTCCGGTCCTTTATCCTTCTCTAGGGTTAGGATTTCAATTAGGGCTGATTCGATTTGTCTCCTTCTAAATTCTTCCCCGATTTAGATCTACACGCTAGGGTAGGCGACTGTGACCATTGTTAATTCTTAGGATCGTCTAGGAGTAGATCTAGTGAGTGATTCCTTTTCAGTTCAGGATAAACAATCCTAGATCCGACCTAGAACATGAACTAGAGTGAGAAACTAGAGAGAGAACGAGGGGTGCAGAGGTAGTTGACCATCGGTGGGCTTGCCGGAGGAGCTCGCCATGGCGACAGTGTCGGTGCAGTCCGGGTCGGTGGCGGCGTGGTGAGGTCCGGAGAGAGACGGCGCAGAAGACGGCGAGTCGAGGAGGATGGTGGTGGCGCTTCTCGCCGCTGCTGCGCTCCCTTAGATCGGTTTGGGTTTGTCGGTGGAGTGCCTTGGCAAAATCGGTGAACCTCGTACCGTGAGCCGACGGCCCCACCTCTTTATACAGTGTAGTATGATGGGGTCCCACCAACCCTGATTTGGTTAGACACACCCGATCAGGGTCCAAGTTAGCCGTTTGGCCGACTTTGTGGAGATCAACCTAATAGATTGATCAACATGCTAGAGTGGAGGATCCCAGAGGACGCGACCATCAGATTATTCGCCGCAAAGGTCACTGCTAGTGCTATGCTTGCCGGGACGCTCCGGATCATCTCAATCCCCGGGGCCATGCGAGCATTCTCTGCCCTTCTGGATGCTGATACTCATGGAAGTGAGACTGAGAGTGGAGAACCCGAGGATAGTCTTCCCGCGCTGGCACTGTCAATTTTTGACAGTTTGGCCAGTGACAATAGCTATTATTTTCACAGCAATTGCCTAAAGATCAGCAAAGAAGCGGATGATCTTATCCCAAAGATAGTGCAGTTTACCTACTACAAAGACGATGGAAATGGCACGCAAGAGCAGAACATCAATGAGGCGGCTACGGCAGCTGTGCAAAGGAGATTTTTTATGGGCTCAGCACTCCAGTTGCTAGGTAAGCTCTCAAGCATCGGTGGGAAGATTGGTACGCGGCTAAGGCACGAGCTCATGGAACATCCGACCCTACAGAGGAATCTTGCAGCGATCTTGGACGACAGGTTCAGCAGCCAAGAAGCAAGGAAGCTAGCAATAGTTGTCCTAAGAAACCTTGCCATGTAGTTGTCCCTCTATAATACATATGTAGTTGTCATGTTTTCTAATAAGGATATGTCCACAAGCAACAAGTACATGAGTAAGGAATAAAGTTTATGCTAGCCATCCCTTATGAAGTCAAGTTCATAGTTTGGTATGATTTTAGTTTCATTTTCTTGTGTGGCTTTTTAAAACACATCAAACTCATAGGAAGATTGAGCAGATGAGTGCAAACCATGGAAGCCCGAGAGAGAGAGAGGAGGCAGGGCAGGGCAAGGTCGGGCGACTGTATAGCCCGCAACGGCCTCAGCCGCGTCACGCCCACCCGCTAATCCCAGCTCTCGCCCCGACGTGCCCACCTCCTTTCTAGTCGCTGCCGACCTGGCGCTTGCGGCGGCGCCTACCTCCAGCCCCAGGCTCCCACACGGACGGCCACGCGCCATGCCGCCTCGCCAACACGATGTTCCGCCGGTGGCTGCGCGTCGCGGTCGCCCGTGCCACCTGTATCTGCGTTCCACCCCCCGCTCGCCTGGCACCTGGCGCGACGTTGGTTCGTCCGTGCTCGCTGTGCATCTGCTGCATGCCGACCACGAACCCTTCCCACGTGTCTTGTTCTTGATGCAAGGTGTCTCCGATGCAAGCCATCAGGGTGCCGGTGACCATTCTGCCGTTGTTGCAGCGAGCGCTGCGTAGGTAGTTGTCGTCGCCGGCGATCTTCGCTCGGCCTCTGCCTCTGTCGTTCTCTTCTCTTGTTCTAGATAAGTGCTCGGATGGTACAAAGGCCCGCATGCCGCTGCTGTCGTTCTCCTATTCTCGTTTTTAGAGCAGAGTGCGGATAACATGTTAGAAGTGAAGGTAAATATACAAGATAGGAAGAACTGTTCAGAGACTGTTCCAAAGAATATGTCTTTTAAGAGTAAAATTAACTGTCTAATTTTATCCATTAATGTTGTACTCGATGGATGAGATCATTTCGTGAATAGACTGTTGGTGGCGTTTGACGTTTTTGATGAGATCAACAGAGGTGTCCGTTGAGAGACACCGTTTCGTAACAAGCTGGTCCATTATGGGCCGCGAATCCTTGGGTTTGGCTTCCTGGTTTAGGCTTTGCGTGGAGACGACGGCCCATCCGCCTGCACCGGCTGTGAAGTTAAACCTTCTGCGCCATCTTCAGAACGGCTGCTAACAGGGTGCTCATGTTTATTTGGGCCCATAGTTATTTCTTTGTATGGTGGGACAGAAATTTCAAATTCCATTTCCACATGGATACAACAGTCCATGGCCGATTGGAAATCGTCGAGTTACTGAAAAATTCATGAAAATTATTAATATATTGAACAATGCCGAGTGGCTTTAGGTAAAGTCACGTGATTATGTGTAGCTACGTATTGTAAAAAGTTAGAGAATTTATATAAAAAGTTACTAATATTTATAATACTAAACATGTATCATTAGATTCGTCACCAAATACATTTTCATAGTATATTTATGTGATATAAATATGATATTTTTATCTATATATTTGTTTGAATTTAGACACTTTAATTAAAAAATGCATCTAGAATTGTATTCTTTTTTAATAGAGGTGATAAAAGTAAAGATTACGGCGGCCTACTTTGACCGAGTACAACCGCTAGTGAAGCAACATGGGCCGGTCAAGCAAGAACTACTAGCAGCGATGACACAAGCCCGCAACGTACCCTTCTTCGGCAATCGGCCTCAGCCGCCGTCTCACGTCCACCGGCTAATCCGCTCGCGCCACGACGTGCCCACCTCCTTTCTAGTCGCTGCCGACCTGGCGGCCCTGCGGTAGTGCGGCGGCGCCTATCTCCGACACGGCCACACGCCATGACCATCGGTCTGCTTCGTTTCGGCTGAATTAACTTATAAGCTATGACGGAAAATACTGTTGACTGATTTGATGTGAGAGAAAAAGCATTGTTCAAGTCATGAATTATAAGCTATATACAAGCCAATAAGCCAAAAGGAACAGGCTGCATGCTCGCCAACATGAGTGCTCCACCGGTGGCTGCGCGTCGTGGTCGCCGGTGCCACCTGTACCAGGACGCAGGACGGATTCCAGCGTTCCACTCCCCGCCCACCTCGCACCTGGCGCGACGTTGGGTAGTCGGCGTGCACGTTTCGGTGCCTCGCTGTGCATCTGCATGCCGACCACGAACCCCTCCACGTGGACGGCTCTATTTTCCCCCTTTTTTTCTCTTCGCATCGCGCATGCAGAAAAGATCCCGCCGGCAAACGCCAGCTCTGTGTTGACACAGTGACGAGAGGGTAGGAAGCTTCGAAAGCGCAGCCAGAAGCTGTCCGAATTCTCAATTCGGAAGAGCAGCCCCAGCCGGTGGCCAGCCCCCATCTGATGCAACAATAGTGGCCGGACGAGTCCTAGGTTTCTCCCTCCGGAACACTTCTTCGCCGTCGTTGGGACGGTGCGACTGTTCTCTATTCTGCAAGACCGCAAGGATATACGGAGCACTTGTACTTTATTCTCCCAAGCTCCAAACAGATTCCAAGACCGCAAGTATAATGTAGGCAGGCGCTCTCTGTCCCCTTGACCCATTATAATGCGCGTAGTGCACTATCTAATGGTGATGTCAAAGACAAAGCAGCCCTAATCAACAGGCTTTGGGACTCTGACCCGGTGACCCCCATCATTTTAATGGTGGCACTCGAGAAAAAAGAAAAGAAAAGAAAGGCTGCCGCGGCGCCGGCGCCCGCAAAAGAAGGCATCCTGTAATCAGGTCGCGTTTAGTTCCGAAATTTTTTGGCTTTTGGCTACTGTAATACTTCGTTTGTATTTGGCAAAAATTGTCCAATTATGGACTATTTAGGCTTAAAAGATTCGTCTCGCCAATTACAGGCAAACTGTGCAATTAGTTATTCTTTTTACCTACATTTAATGCTCCATGCATGTGACGCAAGATTTGATGTGATGGGGAATCTTGATATTTTTTGGTTTTTGGGTGGCATCTAAACAGGGCGGCCTGTCATCTCATCTGATGACGGTCATGTGCTGTCCGTCGTTTCAGAAAATTCAGAGCCTGCTGCCTGCCTGCTGCCCTGTGCCCGTGCGTTTGTTTGTTGTTTTCCGGTTCTGCTGCACATGCCTGCAACTGCGTCCTGCTTTCAAGGGATCGAGAACAAAGGCGGCCCCGCGTGCGCTGCACACCAGAGGCCAGAGCGTAAAAAAAGGCTACCCTCCGCCTGGATTCGCTCGGAATATTCAAGACCAGATGCAGAACGTGTCATGGATCATGATGGAGGTGAAAGCATAAACAAGTTTGGCGTCCTTCAAACGCAGAGATATCGCGAGAGTTTCAATGTGGTCAGTTTGGCTTTCGCAGGATTCGATTACAATAGAACTTTTCTTTTTTTTTTATCAAAAACTGCTGCAAATACTGAATCTTTAATCTTGGCACCATATATTCAGGCGTGCCCTTTGTTGGGAATGAACCAAACCCGTCAGGGAGTTCATGGCTGACAAATTCAAATCAAATTCAGGCTCAGCCATGGCATATGTCGTCCATTCTCCATGCGACCATGCCTAGCCGACCATAAAATAACACGGTGTCATAAAATTGTAGAAAAAGGTCAACATGGCTTACCGTTGTAAGGTCATGAGGAAATTCATGAGAAGCTGCTATAGCTTAGACTTTGACTGCTACTATTTCCAGGTCATCTTTGTCAGACTCAAACAATGTTTCAACTGCTGCAGCCTTCCCGCGTGTAAGCATGACCAACTAGGAAAGCGACGCAATCGTGGATAAGGATAATCGCAATTGTCAATCCTTTTGGAGAGATATATAGATATTATATTCCTGACACGCCCGGAATCTCAAGGTTATTCTGCCCCCCCCCCCCCCCCCCCCCTGCCACATCTTCAGAATCCTTTTATCTTCCAAAGGACAGCATCAGATTATACTACAACTACTACTACGACACAACGAAAAATCATGGGGGCAAAGGAATCTGCAGGCTGTAGATAGATAAGATATCGATGAACCTTCAAGAAAGCCAGCCTCCTCGTGATTGGATTTAAGCCTGAAGAAGGAGCTCGTGAAGCAAGGTGTTAACGATATCGGTAAGCAAGGGCAACGCCACATCATTCAAGGGTTGCAGGTATTGCAGTATGATGACGAAGAGTAGGTCGAAGACTGCAGCGAGCAGGATGATACAGGATTTATATATTGACATGTCTGCAAGAGAGAACCCATCATGAGATGAACAAACAACGGAGAAAAAGATCGAAACGCAAGAACACGCAGCGGATGCATGATGCAAATGTATAGGGACACGGAAGCTTTAGTATGGGTGCTGATGCGTGCGCATTTGTCCTCGCGTGTGTGTGTTCTGACGGCGAAATCGCTCGCTCCGAAAGCGAAGAAAAAATAAGAAGAATTGCCCTGACTGCGAGCTATGGGCTATGGCCGCTATCTATGGCCCCCACGAGCGCGACACGTTGGTGCGTGCCTATCCGTTGTGGCGGTTTCGGTTAAGCAAACCCAAGTTTCCTATCCGTTGTGGCGTCACGCACATCAATCGTCTCATTTGTTTTTCCAGAGCAGAGTTTGGTATAGTCTAGTATGATGATAATGCAGGCGATTGGCGGATTGGGCGATCGGCTCATCGACCGTCACCATTCGCTGGTGGCCTGGTGCTGTTGCTTGTTCGGCCACCTGCCCGGCCCGGCCATGCTTGCTGCTAACTCAACTATCTTCTCCTTTCGGGTCAACTCGCTTCGTTCCTTTGGACATACAACTGATGCAGCCAAGCCACAATGCATGACGCAGTTACTGGGAAAAACATTGTGTTCTGAAATAAAGAAGCAAAGCATGCAATTATACCATTGGCTGCGTTGGATTCTTGCGGCTGGTGGTTCAGACTGAGTAGTCGCTTAGGAGACAAGTACAGAGAATGTTTTCAATGGAACTGGTGTTTTGGTAGTGCATCAGGTGGCTGCGGTGGTTGGTAATGGCGCATTGGGTCATTGGCCAGGGCGTTGCGGGCACAACACAAGTACACAACCCCAACCTACCTGTGGGTGTGGGGAGTTCAAGGAACAGGGTGCGGTCAGACACACATGTTCTTCTCAGCTTATCTGCCGTCAAATCTGCAGTTTTGGCGGGTACGGGGCGAGGTCCCCAGCCTCCTGACAAATGCGGCGTTGTGACTGCTTGGGGGCGAGCGATGGGCGACAGGTTTGTTTGACAGCTGCTGCTTGTGGTCAAAACAACATAGACACGCAAGGGGTGGATGAAGAGAACAAATTGGCCAAAGGTGAATGGATATTCTACTCCTGGCTACTGCGGCCTGCCTTCAGTTACCGGAACTGGAAGCCGTAGCTTGCATTGCATTGCAGCTGCTGCAGCAGACGACGAAACTGAAAGTAACTCACTGCTGAATTCACTGCATGCGAGAACAACTGCAGGCAACAACGGCAGGAGTGGACGTCCAAGCTTTGATTTTTTTTGCTTTCGATTTCTCTCCCCAGTTCATGCTCTATCCACGCGAGGAATTTACATCAGACGGCTATAAGAATCTGTACATTTCTCTCTCTTTCTCTTTTTTGGTTGATTGATCATTCTCTCCCTATCGGAAAACACGCACGCGACGCGAAGAAGGGAAGCAAAACTTGTGATGTCACACACAAGGAAACGGCACGAAAGAAACCAAAGCAGCCTCACGAACCGAGCTGCGGCGGCTTCACCGGCCGCGACGACGCGCTGCTCTCGCCGCCGCCGGCGGCAAGGCCCATCTCGATGTCCCCGCCCGCGTCCTCCTCCTGATGATGGTGCTGACGATGATCGCAACGATGCGGCGGCTGCGTGGGCGGCGTCGCGCCGCCACACCCAATCAGCCTCCGCAGCCCGACGCATGCCCGCGCGGCGTGCTCCTGCGGCGGCGCCGGCAGAGCAGGCGTCGCCTCCGAGTGCTGCTGCGACTGCGAGCGGCCGGTGCTGACCTCGTCCTGGGATCCGAAGAAGAGGACGTTGGTGGGGAAGTTGGGGGACTCCGGGTCGGCCTCGGGCGTGGGCACGGCGGGCGGGACGGGCGGGTCGTCGACGGCGGGGCACCGGCAGAGCGGGCACGTGGAGTGGGAGCGGAGCCACATGTCGACGCAGTCGACGTGGAAGCCGTGGCCGCACCGCGGCAGCACGCGCGCCGTCTCCCCTGGCGCCAGCTCCGTGATGCACACGGCGCAGTCCAGCGCCTCGCCCTTGGCCACCTCCCGCCGGGGCAGCTTCGCCATGGACTTCTCGTCGAGCCCGCCGTCGTAGCACCACTCCGTGGCGCCGTCGTCCGGGCGTGTCCAGCCGCCGCCGAACACGACGCGCAGCCACGCCCGGACGCCGCCCGCCTGCGGCGGCGGCGGCGGGGCTCCGCCGCGGTACCGCTTGGCGCAGAGGAAGATGTAGAAGCAGAGCACCAGGGTGAGGAAGACCGCCGCCACGGCCGCCAGCATCGTGGTCGCCGCCGCGACCGTAGTCGCGGTCACCGCCATCGATCGATGAGCCGATCAGCCTCAACCGCCCTCTTTGCTCGGACGTTCCCTTCCCTTCCCTTGTCTTCCCTTTCCTTTCCTTTCCTTGGAAGAAGTAGTAGAATCTTACGCTCCTCGCCTACGCAAGCAGGAGCCTTTGCTGGTGTACCCTTCTGCTCCCAGAAGCTCCTCGACGTTCGCGCCGCGAAGCTCTCGAAGGCAATAATGTTTAAGTGCTCGGTCGTGTTGGGGCGTTGGGAATTCGAATGATTAGCGCGGCTACTTATACGTGGGCGGCGCGGGAGTGCAAAGGATAAGACTCGCTCAAGGCCGGACCAGGGGGGGGCCGGTCCGAGAGAGAAGAAGGCTGGCTTGGCCGCTTGGGTTTGGAGGGGAAGGTGAGCGAACGTGAACCGTGGATGCGGAGAGGCCTGGCCTTGGACTGGACCTGGAGCCTGGAGGAGGGAAAGCGAGCGAGGGGGACGGCGACGGTTTCGAAAGCGTTGACGCGAGCGCGAGGCGGCTATGGAACCAGCAGACGAGGCGCGCAAGCGCCGTTGGACCTCCCTCCCACGGGCGTCGCCGTCTAGTCCCCCCGTGATGGCGCCGCCGGCGTACGTCTGGCTATAGCGCCGCTGCACGGTTGCACCAGACGGGCCGGTGAGCCGCGACACTGACCGCCCGCGCGGGCTCCGCCGATGATCGCTGCGCACGGCCACTGGCAGGCGGGCCACTGTAAGTTGAAGTACCTCGGCTCTGTGCGTACCGTGCGCCATGTGTTCTAGCGTGGTCTGTACTGTGTTCTTTTGTCGAATGCGCGCCTATAGCAGTAAGCCAGTCAGTGAAACTGTATTACTCCAGCTCAGGAATGTGATTAGGGAAGAAGATAAGAATATTTTAACGGAGGATGACGGTGGCATGATGCAACCCGCCCTGCTTTGCCTCCGTGGTTTTGTGCAGAGTTCGCTGAGAATGGCGGGAAACGCTCCCAGCGGACTCCAGGAAACGTGGACCGTATGCCGTGAGCGTGTCGCGTGCGGGGCCTCCGGTCCGGTCCCAGCTGACGGAAGGAATGAGCATGGGCTGCAGGCGAAGGCAACGAGGGTGGGCCGGGGCCGGGTGGACCACCGTGGCTGGGCGGCCCGCCTGCCGTGACTGGTGGGGAGGTTCGGTATAGCGGTTTGTGCTCGACTGCACCCTGTCCCTTTCCCCTTCGTTTTTGGGAGCAAGCAACTGCCCAACCCCAACGCCAACTTGGTGGACGCCTCTCCGATCCCGTGTCTTGCCTTGATTTTTTTCTAGATAGATAAGAGTTGGCTGGATTTTCTGGGAAGCAACTGGAGGAGAGCCGGAGAGGAGAGACGAATTGTAAGTAAGCGGCCTTATCTAACTTGAGTCCAAAGTCTTGGAAGGTTGACCAAACGTTGCTAAGCTAGTCCAACCCAACTTCATCTAACTCGACTACTTAGTCGTACCAACGTTTGACCAGGAATGGCCACCTGAAACAATTTTCAACCGGATTGATTGTCTAATTTGTATAACTTTGATCAGCTGAAATAATTCCTGGGCTCAATCCACCCTAACCGAACAAGCCCTTAGTCGTACCAAATTAAAGGAAGGCTACTTGTTCAGAGCACGACTGTCGTGAATCTGCGACGAGCTGTAAGCACTGGCGGAGCCAAGGGGGGGCTGGCAGGGGCCATGCCCCCCCCCCCCCCCCCAATGTTTCACAACAACAAAATTTAGTAGTATGACTTAATATTTTTTATTTATATTAAGAGGAAGATTATATAAAATTCTTGTCATATATACCTATTAATATCTTCTAGATAATATAATCATACAAAACACAACTAGATAATAAAATTATCGCAATGAAAAAGACCGAGCCGGCCCCCCTAAGTATAATTTCTGACGACTGGCCCCCCCTGAGTATAAATCCTGGCTCCGCCACTGGCTGTAAGGTGTAGTTTTAGCCACAGTACAGTAACTAGGTGCCGTTCTGCCTGGAGCCTGGGCGACCACAACCTGAACCATCATGGGACTTGGGGATAACCGATAGTACTGTGGTACGAGGATGGACTGGACGACAACCTCGATCGCCAAGTCCTCTGCGGAAGTTGAAGCCGAGTTGAACATGCCAGGTCCACGTACGGCTGCTGTCCTTGCAGTTGCTGTGCCCCGATCCGGTCATCCAGATAAACCCAAGCCAAGTCCTCGTTGCCGCCGGCCTGCACCCAAGCCACAGACGCTTTCAACAACAGCCAGGTGGATGGAAATGAATGGAAGCGCCAGGTGCTCTGAACCGAAACCGCAAGGGCCTCCGCTCCTTCGCCGAATCAGCGGCTGACTCGACGGCCGCAGCGGACGTACCGTGGGGGGCGTGGCTGGCGGGCCGCTCTCCCCCGCAACCGCAAGCGACCCTTATCCGGCGCCGCGACGGGGGTCTCGGCAGCGACGGGGGCATTGGTGGACCATGGGATGCATCGATGGGTCTGGGTCCGGCAGCGCGCACGGACGGGGACAGCGACGGGAGTTGTCCGTGCCCGGGCCGGGGGCCCGTTCCCGTGTGTCACCGCTGCACCGGTGTTTCTGGCAGTTTAGAGGGGCGTTGGATGAATGGGATACGCATGCAGGTCGGCTAAAGTGCGCCACGCCTGGGAATTGGCCTGGTGCGCCGTGCGCGCCATCATGCCGGGAGCCCCGGTTGCCGTCTTGCCGACCCACCCACACCCCCAGGGGCAGATCGCCGCCGCGGCGGCCCCGGGGCCAGTTCCAGCCGGGGCATGGCTCTGCTGCTCGATCATCATCGATGCCTCGGCGGCAGGACCTTTTTGACCGCCAAAACGGAGCGGCCTCTCTGGCTGCGGCGCACTTTTCGTAGACAAGAGCGGGTCCGCGGCGGGGCGGCCCAGTACCGTACTACGTGGTGCGCGGGCCGGCGGCGGTAGGGCCCGGCGACCTCGGCTTGCTTGGATTGGATGGATCATACGTGGCGTGCAGCTTGGATATACATATACTACTACGTACAGCGTGGATCGCGTGTGAGGCACAGTACAGTAGAGCACACGCGAGCTCTGCTTCGTTCTGTAAAGTTTTGCCGCTTATATAGGTTGCAGTTGCAGCGTATTGGGACATCTATTTATCCGTCATCGCGTCTTGGTTGTGATGCACATATACTCCGTGTCCCGGAATAAATTAATTCTTAAATTTGTCTTAAGTCAATTTTTTTATTTTACCAAATTTATAAAAGAAAGTATATCTATTTGTAATATAGTTTATTGTATATTTAACGACATTAGTTTTATGTCATAAGTATTGATGTTTTTTCTACAAATTTAGTCAAACTTAAAAAAGATTAACTTAAGACAATTCCCAAAATAAATTATAGTTTATTATGTATCTAATGATACTAATTTGATATCATAAATAATGGTGTTTTCCCTATAAATCTGGTCAAAAAGTCAAAAAAAATATTGACTTAAGACAACTCTAGTAATTAATTTATTCGGGGACAGAGGGACTAGTAGATTGTGCCCGACCAGCCATATCTTAATGTCTGTAGTACATCCGTTACCAATTGTAAGCTATTTTAGTTTATAAATTACAATATTATAGCCTTAACCAAGTTTATAGAAAAACACACCAACACTTCATACATTGAACTATACTTGTTATATACACAGTGAAATATACTGTGGCGTAGCTAGGATTTTAACCTAGTGTGGTCCGATTGAAAATAAACTTTTTGTTAACAATATAAATGTTGTATATATTACCATACAAATATATAATTTACTAAAATATGAGACAAACACATTTTAAGAGTATTGCAAACGTTTTTTGAATGAGCAGTAGACTCTGAAGTTTATTAAAAAATAGCCTACTAGCTACCTATGCCTATAATACTCTTGCCCAAAATTCTAGGATGGTTTGTGGCCCACACGGACCAACCCCTGGCTCCACCACTAGAAACATATTATCGACAACAATTTCATTTGGTATTGTTCTATTCTTCTAAAGTCGATCAAAGTTAGATAAGCTGACTTAAGATAATAAAATTAAAACAACTTAGGAAGTATGTTATATATACCAGCATACCGCTGCTTCTGCAGTTATAACTTAGGAGTATAAGACAGAGTCCTTCTCTCATGATGGTATCTTGGTTTGTGTTCTTAAAAAAGAATATTACTCTCCCCGTTCTAAAAAAATACAATTTTTGCCTCTTAATGAGTCACAATTTCAAGTTTAACCAAATCCATAAAAAATAGCATCATTTTATGATGCTGAATAAATATCATCGGACTAATTATAGAACATAATTTTGTAGTAAATCTATTTAGAGATATAAATGTTAATATTAATTTTAATTAAATTGGTTGAATTTCAGAAAGTTTGACTTTTCTTAAATTTCAAACTGGATTCTATTTGCGCGTCTCGACATGTCCAATCCAACATGTCTGTATTAGCCCTTACTTTTGGTTTTGACATCCACGGACCACGGGACCAGAAGCCCGGGACGGACGTGCCTGGTCGGCTACAAAGATTTTTCCTGGATATAAACGCCGCCTAACCACACCGGTGACCGCGCCTTGGCTGTATTAGCACTTGCTTTTGGCCGAGCTAATTAGGAGCGGGCCACTTGGCACACTGGGTGGCACCATGTGCACCCTGCTTTCATCTGCCCACCAAGATCCCTTGAGGCGACCGTGCCAAGAAATCTGGGTCGGTGGACGGAAGCTTAATTGGCCGATTGCGTCAAGGACGGCATGATGTGGCATGATTGAGCAGGCCGGTTGCGTCAAGGACGGCAGAATCATGTACCTGCACTCGTGTGCATGACCCAGCAGCACCCAGCGCCCCGTCCCATCCTCTATCTCTCTCTGCGTTGCTTCAGCTTCAGCGTGTCTTGCCTTGTAACCAAAAAGTGGTGGGGACTTTCTCATTTGGTTCGAGCGAACGGGCGTGACGACGTGGTAACGGACGGATGTTGTGGCCCAGGTTCAAAAAACTGAACCACAGCCACGCATCAAATCAAGAGTTCTTTCAGCGGTCGCACCACCGGACTTTGCTGCTTCTTGCTTGGAACTGAAGAATCCCCAGTCGCGGTACCACCGTACCACCAATCTTGGGCGTTTTTTTTGCCGAAACGACATTGTTCTTTCATTCATTCACAAGGCTGGGCGTAGCCGTATCGAAAGTTTATTTGGGCCGTAGTAACCTAGTAGCCATCTCTCGTAGACCATATTTCCGCTTGATCAGGCCCAGGGTAGGCAGAGAGTTGGGCCTGCCCTCCATTGGGCCATGTCGCTTTGTCTCCTGTGGGCCGGTCTGCTGCTTGAGCTTAACAAGGCTCCGGAAGTGCTTCATATTTGCACGTGGACCTAGTGGTAGGAAAGAGAAAAAACCAGAGGTTCCAGACGCCAGACTTAAAATCTCGCCTCTCAAGCTGACATCGAATTCGGTTACCTATGGTGAGTGTATCCATCCGTGGCACTGTCCTATGAATCAATCAATTATTCTGTCCCGCTTATTAATTAATGCAGGAGGAAGAAATGAAGTGGCTGCACTCATCCACGAGTCAGCACAAGAGGTGAAAACACCGCGCTGCACTGCACTGACTATCAATCAGAACTGCTATCTTCAGTTCTCCTACAATGCAAATCTTCACTCCATCAGACAGAAATTCAGAAAATCCTGGTGGATGCCGAAACCTCATCTCCCTTGACGACATGCATGCACGACACACGCGGACATGCTGTGCAAATTTCAGAGCCGCGGGCCTCCACCTTGACCGAGATTTTGGAGCCACTCTCTGGGTTGGGTTACCTGCCCTAGGCCTGCCTGCCTGCCTGCCAGAATCTGGCCGCTCTCCCTTGTCTTCCTCCACGTCCGTTCCCGTCGTCAGAACTAACATCCCATTTTAGGTGGTCTAACTTGGTTCGTTATTGGTCTGGTCCCATCACCTCCACCTCCACCTACCTAGAACTTGGTACTAACACGACTACACGAGCACTAAGCTTGATACCCTTCACAGACCACAAGTCCAACATCTAGGGTTCAGCCGTTCAGGGAAATCAGAGAACGCACTGTGTTTTGTGTCAACGCCTTCTAATTTCCAGGCTCCCTGATTTAACAACCGCTACCAATTCGTGCAGGCGGCCGGCAGCAACAACAAGCAACCGTTTCCATCCATCCATCTTCCTACTAGGAGTATTATATAGTTATTAAACAACACGTACGGTCTTGATGACGGAGGACGAAAGCTGCGTGCCTACCCAGTTCCAAAAATCCAAACCAAACCCGGAGACGGTCTTGTTTAGTTCCTCCTCCTAGAGTTTACTTCATATCCCATCGAATGTTTGACACATGTATGAAGTATTAAATATAGATTAAAAAAATAACTAATTGCATAGTTTGCGACTAATTTACGAGACGAATCTTTTAAGCTTAATTAGTTTATGATTTGACAATGTTATGCTACAGTACACCATGTTCCAATGATGGATTAATTATACTTAATAAATTCGTCTCGCGGATTACTGACGGATTCTGTAATTTGTTTTTTTTTTGTTAATATTCGAACATCCCATGCGACACTCCCATATAACACCTGATGTGACATCCTAAAACTTTACGCCCTGGATTTAAAGAAGGCCTTAAAAACGCAATGTGTCATAGAGATGTTGCGTGCTCGAATGCAAAACCCAAGATGTACGTATGGCAAGCACAGGTGGGCGAACGCAAGAAGATGGAAGGAAACTGCGTGCATCTATCTGGAGTCGGAAATAAACAGCTCATGACAATGCTCAGTTCTGTTCGCTTGTTGGTTCCAGCCAGCTCAAACCAATTAATTAATAGTATTTTTCTCTCACAACAAACCAGTATCAACCAGTCTAAATCAGCCCAGAAACCGACCAGCGAACAGGCCGGCTAACTTTTTCTGCTGCTGCTTCCAGATGCAGCGAGTGTGATGTAATCGCAGGATTGGGCGAGTTTGGCCACCTGTTGCGACGCACAAGCCGGAGTTCTAGTAGGGTCTACCTGCAATCACTCTGTTAGTCTACTCTCTTCTAATCACCACTGCGTTAGATGAGAATATCATAGGGGAACACACGAACAGAAAAATAAATAAAGCAGAATGGAGGATAGTAGTAGGAGCTGAGCTGATCGATCATGGTCCATCATGGCAGGCAGGGTGTAATAATAGCCCTGTTCGTTTGGCTCATAAGCCATGACCAAAAGTATCATTGGTTAATTTGTTGTGAAAAAAAATACCGATAGATGGCTGAAAAAGTACGACTGATAAGCCCTGTCGAGAATCATTTCCAACAAGGTTTGCAAGCCAACAGGCTCGCTCGTCCGTCCCTCCCGCTGCCTTTTCTTTTTCGACCGTACGTGACCATCAGATTCGCCTCTCTCTCTCTCTGCTAGCCCGCTCAACGGTGGTGGTTCGCTGCTGCTTGTTTGGGCGGCTGACAGGAATCCTGTAAAATGAAAATTTGCTTAAAACAGGCTTAAATTTTCACGGAACTTGAGACCACAAATTGGTGTTCATATCAGTCGTTCATCCCCTGTCTATTTCTGTTCTGGGGAGAGCCGAGAGGATGCCCGGGTTATCGCCCTCGTCCTCACGTCACTGCAATCGTGAGGTGACTAGGCGAGGCATGGCCGTATGGAGCTGGAGGTCCACACTCGAGTAGTACGCCACTGCAGGCTGTAGCCCATACCGATGCCGGTCAAAAGGTGGTGCCACAGCATACTCCGCACACGCGCACATTGTATCATTGCCAATCAGCAAAAGCGACCTCAAGATGGACGGCAATGCTTGCTTCGTTATGGGAGCCACGACGCACGACAGCTGCAAAACAAAGCGAGGTTCCATCCAAAAAAAAGAGAAGCGAGGCAATATCTGTTAGGTTCTTTAGATCATCTAGGTGCGGATTCAGTGGGTGATTTCTTTATTAGTTGAATCAAATAGAGCTGGAGCTTCCTTCGAGAGTAGGAGAGAGAGAGAGAGCATCTGATCGGCGGAGAAGCTCCCTGTCTTTGCTGGTTCATCGATGAAGATCTGCGCATGGCAGCGACGGTCGGAGTAGCGGTGGAGACCGGCGGTGGTGGAGGCAGTGGCGTGGCGGCGACGGTGCTTCCCGTCACTGGCTGCGCCCCTCTGTTAGATCGGAATAGGGTTTCTAGGTGGGGCGTACGGCTCAGGCGAACCTTGTACTGAGAGCCGCCGACCCCACCTCTATTTAATGCGCAGTGTGACGGGGGCCCGCCAGCCATAGATGGATTGGGCGCCCCCGATCAGGGCGCGAGGTCAAGGCTCAAGTGGCCGTTGGGCTACTGTGGTTGGGAGATCAAACCAACATTCTCCCCCTTGATCTCAACTCATACTTTAACTTTAAACTTTTTAATCATTTTTACTTTTATTTGTTCCATCACAGATTAGTGTATAGAGCATGCTTCATCGTCACGGTCAATCGCCGATAGACTTAACAGCTACAATACACATCTCTGTTCTGAAACAGATTCTTTAACTTTGGGCCCTTTATTGTCCGGAAATCATAGGCTATACTATAAACTCATGTCGACTGTGTGTTCTCCAAACACACTGGGTGGTAAGCCTTTTGTACGTGGATCCGCAAGCACTTGCTTGTTACTTATATGTTCAATACTTTTAGTATGATTCCGGACTTTCTCCTTCACAACGTACAACTTTAACGTCAATATGTTTGGCAACACACTTGACTCGTTGTTATAGGAGTGAACTACTTAAATGGTCATTGCTGTTGTATACCATTATCAATTCCGAGTATAAGTTCTTTTAACCACTTCGTCTGTCCTTAAGCCTCATAACAAGCTATACCATGGGTATGCATCTTTGATGACATCATAACTGTTTCTTTGGAGCTTTTCTACAATAAAACTTCAACTACGAGTGTTAGCTACTATGTGGTTTCACTAAACATCTCGCCAAAATTTAACATTTGTACCCACAACTATTTGAGAGTACTTATTCTTTCTTACTCACCATGAGGCCTATAAATCTTTGCACAATTGTAAAACATTCTCAACTCCATTCTAGTGATCTATATCTGGACTGGACTTCTGCCAAAAATATCCCGGATACATAAACTGTGTCAGGGTAAGTTCTTGCTTATAAGCATTCAGTAAGCTTCCAACAGCTGAAGCATATAGGACGTCCATTTGATTGATCTCACATTTATTCTTGGAACACTGAAAGTTCCGAAAACTATTACCCTTGACTATAAGAACAGGCGTAGGTTTATTCACATATATACTTTATTTCTTTATAATCTTCTCTAAGTATACACTTAAGATAGTTCTAATACCCTTTTTTCCTTTTATTTCGGTAAGTTCCAATTCCTGGAATGAATGATGCTTTACCAAGACCATTCTTATTGAAACTTGAGGACAAGAACTGCTTCTTCTCCAACAGTAGATTAACACCACTACTAGCGAGTAAGGTGCTACCCACATGTAGGATTAGAAAAATAAATTTCCCATATTTAAACTTTGCATAAATACAATTGTCCTCTACATTCTCTTTAAAACCCAAACTTTCTTATTGTACTGTCAAACTTCAAGAACCACTGTCTTGAAGCTTGCTTTAATTCATAAATGGATTTATTTAGGCAACATCCATTTACGTTCTTTTCCTTCCACGACAAAATCTTTTGAGTTATGCCATGTAAACGTTTCCATACAAATCCTCATTGAGGAATGTGTCTTTATATCCTTCTGATGTAACTAGAAATCGTAATGTGCCACTAATACCATTATGATTCTAAAAGAATCCTTGCATGCTCATTATAATCTATTCCTTCTTTTTATGTAAATCATTTCATCACAAGTGGCACTTTATTGCTTTCCATATTCTCTTTAGGTATCTTTCTATATTTCCTTTGGAGTCACCTTTGTCTTGTAGACCTATTATAGCCTACTGTTTTGGCTCCATTAGGAATTTCTTCTTAGTCACCAGAAATATCTGATTTTCTTATTCTTTGAGACCTTCTAGGGCCTCGTGGCACTTCTTTCATATGGGGCTATTGTTACTCTTTATTGCCAAAAGGCAATTGTTCTATAGCCTTCTGTATCACAAGATCCTTGTTTACTTATTCATCCTCTTTAAGAGCTAACATCTGGTGTTGTATATGTCATACAACATCAACATGTATTAAGCAATTTGTTGCTCTAAACACTGTAGTGGATATATAATCCCACTTCTATTCAAGCTTTAGGTATCTACATACCATGCTCCTCCAGATTACTCCATCTTCAGTAAAGATGGTGTATCTTCAAATTTCTTATTTTGGGTTTAATCTGCTAAAAACTCATATGGCGTCATCCAGTATAAATACTAGCTGACTATGCTATTTTCCTATCGGAACTGTAAAAGATCTAGGAATTTAGCTATTTCTTTACTTTAGGGGTATCATAATTATGACCGTCTTACTCCCTCAACGATCACATTCATCTTTTATAGATCACTTTTACCTTCAATGCATAGTGTGCATTGCTTATCTGAAGTATGGGCAAGTATCTTTCTTAATCTTACATTTCTCCCCCTCGAAATGTGGTATGAACTTTTCTACCACAATTTCGAAACATTCAGAACTCTTGTGAATGAGGAAACTTTGATTACTTACTTCATCCACATGATTACAGCATGCAAACAAAATTCGTATGGGAGTACATTTTCCTCATTGCACTTCAAAACTCAACATAGTCTATTATTATCAATACTTCTACAAGTCACACTTGCATATTATTCTTATCTCTTGGTTCACATGCAACTTTTTTTTGTTCTCAAACTCATTGAGTACTTATGACCATGACACAATCAGAGTGTACGGTAAATACTAGAATAGCATAAGAGCTATCCCGAACTTCTCTCCATGTGCGGGATATTTCTTTAGAGCATATGAATCATCACATTCTCCTCCCGCCATGCGGGATAAGTACTATGCCAAACTCTCCCGCCATGCAGGATTGGTTAACATATGTACTATGTCAACTTTACCCTGTCATACGGGTATTTTCTCAAACTTTTTCGGCCATGCGGGTACTATCACAAACTTTTTCCCGCCATGCGAGATATTCCTTTGAATGGACATAATTGCCATGATTGGCTCGTGTTCAATCATCAAATTCAGAAATAAATCTGAATATTCTTTTAACACACATGTTTAATGTATATGACTTTTACAACTCTCATAAGTGAAACTAAAAATAAATTCTTCTCCACAGAGAGTACATAAAAGACATTTCTCAATGAAGACTCTCATTGATCTATCTTTTTCTTGGATCAATATCCTAGAATTCTTTTCTTTTGAAGCCATTCTTTAAAGAGAACATAGTCTCTTAACCAATGGCATTCTTTCATACATAACTTGCCCTTAGGCATTTCATCATCTGAGTCACAAGTACCCAGCTCATTTCTCTTTCTGCCTTCAAGAATGAAAGCATGTATGTCTTTTGTCTGAAAAATATTCAACAATAATGCTCATTAAACTTTGAAAACTTTATGTTCTATTCTATATCACCGTTGGGCAGAAATAGAATAAAACATCATTCTTCTACATTAATTCCACATCACCGTTGGGCAGAAATGAAATTAACGTATAGAAATTCAATAATCTTAAAAACATAAAACTGCTCCTCAAAATTAAATTCTCCCGTTGGTTTAAATTTAATTAGAAGACAATCAACTTCATTGCAGCGGAAACATGAAAAATACATTTCTCTAGTTTAAGAGCATTCCTTGATCTTTATATATTCTCTGAAAATTGGTCACTTTGATGCAAAATTCATCAGAGATTTAAACTTTAATCATAAAACTCACTATAATATTGTTATCATCAACGTTGGTCAGAAAATAACAATACCATAATTTTAACTTTAAACTTAAACTCATAAATAAACTTATAATATTGTTATCATCAACGTTGGTCAGAAAATAACAATATTATAATTTATCTTAACTATCAACTGACTATTCCTCCAATTAAATTTTTTTCCAGTTTATTCCAATTTTAACTGGAGGATAAACTTTTTATCATTTACTGAATAACTATAACTGCTCTTCAAATTAGAGGACAATAAACCTTTAACTTTGCAGCAGAAACCTGACAAAATTTCTTTATATACTTTTCAGAAGCATTTTTCTGTACTTTTCTACTCTTTGAAAATTCTAACACGTTGGTGCAAAAATTATCAGAGATTTTAAATCACTCTTTGAATGAAATCATCGAAATCTGCTTCTGAAAAAAATGAAACAGTTCTCAATCACCATTGTGCATTACTAGGCTCATTCTTTTCTTTTCTCGGCCTAAGACAGCAGAAGCTGGCTCGGCCCAACTCATCATTCAGCCCGGCCCCTCTCCCTCGCGCGCACGCACTGCCTGCCCAGGCCGCAACATGGGCCTGGGCCGGCAAAGTGCCACGGCAGCGCGCCCCGCCTAGGCCGCTGAGTGGCCCGGTCATTCCACGCCGTCGGATCAAATCCGACGGCCGTCCGGCCGTTTCGCCTGATGAAAACCCCGTCGCGGCCGGCCTTTCCCCTAAACCCTAGTTCATTTCTTTCCCTCCCTTTCTCTCTCATCCGCGCAGCCAGCAGCCGCTCACGGCGTCCAGAGAGGAGGAAGTGGAGGTGGCGGCGCCGCCACGGCCCCTCTCGCCGGCGCACGCGTGCGGCTAGAGCCGCGCGCGGCACCGTCGAGGAGAGCCACGGTGGTGCCCTTTGCAGACCGAGCCCGCGCGGTGGCGTAGCTCGGCCGTCTTCCCGCACGCCGGCGAGAAGTCTTTTTCCCGCACGGTGGGGATGTCAGCGGCGGGATGAAGGCCCAGGTAGGACCCTGTGTTCGTTCTCATCTTTGCTGGGATTTGGGGATTCTAGGGTTAGGGTTTGGTGAAATTTTGAATCGATTTTAATCACTTTCTTCTCTCTTTTCTTTCTATTTCTTTCCCCGAGATCTAGTCACGGGTTTAGGGTTCGGATCAAACGGTCTTGAAGCCGAGCCCCTTCCGTCTTCACCCAGCTACGGTTAGAGTCTGTTCTTCATCCCCACGCGGGTTAGGGTTAGGGTTCGAATACTTTTCGAAATCAAAAACTCCTTCTTTCCCCATTTCTTCACCCGATTAGGGTTTAGGGTTCGATGAACCCTTTGTATTTCTTTTCTTTCGATCCGAATCGGATCTAGCTCCGTTCTTTTCTTTGCTGTTATCTTGATTCTCTTCCCACGTGTCAGCTAGCCGACAGTGGGTACTCCATCCCGCGTGAGGCGGTAATGACGGCGGCGGGGAGGCCCTGGTAAGACTTCCCCCAAACCACCGTCCATTTCTTTTCCCTTCTGTTAGGGTTAGGGTTATGGGTACCCCTCCCCTTTCTCTCTATTCTTTGCTAGGATTAGGGTTTCTACTTCTTCCGATTTAAAAACCGTTCATCTTCCCCACGCGGTTCTTCGTTCTCTGTCTAGATCCGAACGGATCTAGTCTATCTTTTCTTTTCTAATCGGTTTCTAGCCCCTGACAAGATCCACGCCTAGGTAAACCGTCTCTGGTACCATTGTTAGGTTCTTTAGATCATCTAGGTGCGGATCCAGTGGGTGATTTCTTTATCAGTTGAATCAAATAGAGCTGGAGCTTCCTTCAGGAGTAGGAGACAGAGAGAGAGAGCATCTGACCGTCGGAGGAGCTCCCTGCCTTTGCTGGTTCATCGATGAAGATCTACGCATGGCAGCGACGGTCGGAGTAGCGGTGGAGACCGGCGGTGGTGGAGGCAGTGGCGTGGCGGCGGCGGTGCTTCCCGTCACTGGCTGCGCCCCTCTGTTAGATCGGAGTAGGGTTTCTAGGTGGGGCGTACGGCTCAGGCGAACCTCGTACTGAGAGCCGCCGACCCCACCTCTATTTAATGCGCAGTGTGACGGGGGCCCGCCAGCCATAGATAGACTGGGCACCCCTGATCAGGGCGTGAGGTCAAGGCCCAAGTGGCCGTTGGGCCACCATGGTTGGGAGATCAAACCAACAATATCTTCTTCGACGTGTCGTTGCGCCCTGTCCTTTTTTTTTGCTACAATAAAGAAGAACCAATACTAAATGTCACCCCCCAAAAAAGAAACAACATCTACTGTTCGTTTTTTTAGAACATGCATCAGCCAAATACTATGCGCTTACAGTTCGTTCAGGACATAAAAAAGACCATGTCGCTGTTTCTTTTTATTTGTTTTATTTGAAGTGAAATACACCATCGGTCCCTACACTTGCCCGGAATACTAAATGGAACTCTGAATTTTAAGGTTTAGATACATGAAACGACATGTTAATAACTTAACACGTTTTGACGACCTTATAGCCAAGACCATCTTCGCCAGATATCCTATCCTACCCGATTTGTTATACATAAAAAATAGTATTTTAAGAGGACAAACTACATGGTGATGTCTTAACACATTTTGAGGACCTTATAGCTAAAAACATCTTCACCAGATAACATATCCAAACTCTTATACATAAAAAAATGTATTTTAAGAGTTGTTTTAACATGTTCTGAGGACCTTATACCAAGACCATCTTCACTGGATATCATATCCGGTCTCTTATACATAAAAAAAAATACTCCCTCCATTCCAAATTATAAGTCATTCCCAGAATCTTGGAGAGTCAACGCATCTTAAGTTTCACCAAAATTATAGAAAGAATCACAAAGATTTGTGACATCAAATACATATACTATAAAAAAAATAATTAATGAAAAATCTATTGGTACTTAGTTGGCATCATAAATGTTATTATCTTATCATATAAATTTGATCAAACTTAAGATGCTTTGACTCTCCAAGATTGTTAGAATGACTTATAATTTGGGATCGAGAGAGTAGTACTTTAGGAGATGTTTAAACAAGTTTTAAGCACATTGTAGCAATATCAGATGTCCTATCCAATCTCTTCTACCTAAAAAGTAGTATTTTTAAGAGATGGAGGTGTTGCGTCAGATTTCTTACTAATCTTCTATACCCGTAATTTTTAAGAGATCTCTTTAAAAAAGCATCATTTCTCCTAAATAAAAGGAGATACCTCTTTTCCCCTATCTCCAAAAAAAAATATAGGAGACAAGTTTTAGGTAATCTACTAAAATAATGCTTTTTTATATCATAAATTGATTTTAAGACACACTACTAATAAAACAACTTATATGAGCTGTAATATAAGAGATCTAGTGGAGATGCTCTTCAACAATATTTCTTAAACCCACTCTCTAAATCCTTATTTGGAGTTCGTTACATCTCTCTATCCTCCAACAACTTCTCGATATCTTGCTCGTCACTCTAGAGAGCTAGGTCTGCTCTTTGCCTTTGGCGAGTGAGAAACCAAGAATAGAGGATGGGTGAGAAACCAGGGATAAAAGATGAAAATATTTACACACCTAGTTAAAGAAATTGTTGCGGAGGTTTTTTTTCTCAAAATGTCTCTATTCCTATAAGTGTAGAAAGATACTAAGAGTATTTTGGAGTTGCTCATCGAAAAAAAAGTATAGACTGTTGCTGTATTTATGTATTATTAACCGAACCCATTTTCTACTGGAATGGTATAAAATTTCATGAGAAAAATAGGCTTGCAAATTCAATAATGATTCTCCACGGGCGTCCGTCTCGTGACTCCAGTCTGGACGCGGCTTGATCTGCGACCGGCTCTCATCTCTCTTAAAAAACCCACTTTGCTCATCCTCCAGCCCCTTCCATCACCGCGACTTCCGTTCCATCGGACACGACGCGCCTTTGCCCGAGCAGTGCCCTGGCTGCGCCACACCCCATCCCTCGCCGTGCCTCCATCCATTGTCGCGCCCCACTCCGAGTTCCGAGCGGCGAGATCCGAGCGCCCCCATCCTTCTCCGGCGCCAGCTCGTACAAGACTCGCGACCTCCCCCCTCTGTCTCCACACCGATGAGCCTTCATTCTCCAAAATAGGAAGAAGATGTTGCACTAAAAGTGTCGGTGTTTTGAGTTGCCACCGGCTAGTAAATTTCTAATATTGTGCGTCTGGCTCGGATGGTGTGCTAAGAGGACACGAGGTTTTGAAAGGACCTAGGATGCCGCCTAGAGGGGGGGTGAATAGGCATTTCTGAAAATTAACACCTTTAAATGCGGAAACAATTAGAAAGGGGAGTTTCCAAAATGGAAACTCCAAATTAAGAGTACTACCACCCCTCACAAGTTAGTCACAAAGTAAACAAGGTATAAAGAATATATCTAGAAGCTACAACCCTGCAACACCAAGTTAGAACAGAGAATAAATATTTTCAGTGCAGGTAGGAAATACCGGACGTGTCCGGTATGAATACCGGACGTGTCCGGTATACACGATTTCTGCAGATCGGCCCCGAACTTGCTCCTTTCGATTTCTATCTTCAAACCAAACTGCAGGCACTTGATGGAGATGACAAAATACACAGAGAACCTGCAGAATAGCTAGAGCAACACAAATATCAAATGAAATGCGAATTGAGACACGATATTTGTTTTACCGAAGTTCGGACTCGTTCGAGTCCTACTCTCCGTTGAGGGGGCTGCGGGCGACCCAGCGAAGGTCAGCCCTAGAGGGTACCACGAAGGTCACTCTAGCCGGAGTCTTTTCCAACTCCTTTTCCTCCTTCCACTAATTTGATTCCGAGGCGGCGGAATCGACCGTTACAAACTTTCCGAAGCAACCACAATCTCTCGGTTGCTCTCCGGCGACGCCTAGCCGTCTAGGACCGAAGAGTCTAAGAGTAACAAATGCGAATCACGAGATTGACAATATGCACAAGTGCTCAAGTGGTGGCTTGCTCTCTTTTTCAAATTCTTTCTCAACCCACAAATTGATTTTGCAATTTGGATCACACACTCACTAAGAGAGGGTTTAGGAGAGTTGGCAAGGCTCAAAAACGTGTGTCTATCTCAGCAGAATCAGCAGCCTCCAAAGGTGGAGGCTTGGGGGTATTTATAGCCCCCTTGAAAAACTAGTCGTTTTATAGCCGTTGCAATACCGGACACGTCCGGTATGCATACCGGACACGTCCGGTATGACTCATACTGCGCCAACGGTAACTAAGTTACAGTGAAGTTGTGAGGCGTCGGAACTCCCGAAGAACACTGGGACTTCCGACCATCGGAACTCCTGACTCAAGTCGGAACCCCTGACCCTCAGTAATTTTGAAAAACATGTAACTGAGTTAAAGTTAGTGAGGTGTCGGAACTCCCGACATATGTCGAAACTCCCGACCGTCGGAACTCCCGACTTACGTCGGAACTCCCGACCCTCACGGCTTTTGAAAACTAGCCGTTGGCTTCTGGTCATCCATACCGGACACGTCCGGTATGCATACCGGACACGTCCGGTATGACCAGGACAGTGAACCCTCCAAGTCAGTTAAAGTGCGACACGTCGGAACTCCCGACCCATACCGGGACTCCCGACCGTCGGAACTCCCGACCTACGTCAGAACTCCCGACTAACTAACCCGAGAACAACAATTTTACAGCTGCTGGACAAATACCGGACACGTCCGGTATTGCCAGACCAGCAACAAATCAGTTAGCTCTTTTGTCTCTCAAATACTCAAAACTCACATGGGTTGGCTTGAGCACTTATGAAACATTATCTATCAACATAATGCATCCCTCTTAATAGTACGGTATACCTATTAAACTCAAGATAAACGGAAATATGAATTTGTACCACTTGAGTTGTTCTTTTTGAATTGATGCCGTCCCTTCCAATCTTCATCAAGTAAGGGTGCTAACATGTTGATGTTGATCTTTTCACTTGAGCATGGTCATCTTGAGCATGTGACTTGATTCTATTCATCAAGTTTGAATAATCCCAAATGTATCAAGTCACTTCCATCAAATACTTCATTATAGATTTGATCCTTCACATCAATATGACTATCTTAGCTTGATTAGTACCTCAACTAAATGCAAGTACTTTCTTCTTCACCCTAGCTAGGTTCTTCGGCCGCCAAGCCGTCGCTTGCCCTTCACCCTTGCTTAGTACCTCGAAGCCTTTCCTTGCTATCTTCACCATCTCAAGCCATCAAGTCACATCTTGTGTTGAATCATCCATTCATATGTATTGTTATCTTTTTCATTTTAATTTAGCAAGCTTCAAATATGAGACCATTCCATATGCAATCCCTCATGTCTCATTAACTAATAATCATGAACTTGCTTTCTCATAGTACATGGAAATCCCACAAGAAATAAGCCTTCACATGAATTCCATTTGCATTGTTGTCTTGTGCTTAAACTAGATTGTTTATACAACAACACATCATTTTGGCTTTCATTAAGTACCTGTGAGATAACCTATTACCTGTTCACACTTAGCAAATGGGTTAGTCCTTTAATCACGTTGTCATTCAATCATCCAAAACCCACAAAAGGGCTAGATGCACTTTTAATCTCCCCCTTTTTGGTGATTGATGACAACTTGATTAAAGCTTACAAAATGATATAAACATTTAAACTTTTGGGTTCAATGATTTATGAGAGGCTCCCCCTTAATATGTGCTTATGATTAGAATCCACAAAATGACCTCAAATGTCAATTGCACATACTAAAACAAATAGGAGACTCCCCCTAAATCATTGCATCCGTGGGGTGCATGTGTGTGTGACAAAGAGAAACCGTGATGCATATGACATGATATATCATACAAGAATAAATATAAAGGCATCACATCAAATATTTTCATTCTAGCATGCATAGTCCTTATGAAAATAAATATGACACATGTAATTCACACATAGCACTCATTACAAATTTTCTCAAGTCCAGAAACCACTGATATATATAGATAAAGATCATGTCTCAAGAGATACATAGATAAAGCATAAGTAAGTCTCATCTCTCACATGATACAATCTATCTCAAATCCAAGATACATCAATGAAGCTCAAAAACAAACTACAGCCTGCAGTACATATCTTCAGGTACAAAGATAAGCAAATGAAACTATCCTGAAGCTTTAATCAGTCTCTCTCCCCCTTTGTCATCTATCACCACAAAGGTCCAACAATGACATACTAAGGACAAAGGGGCTACAAGCTGTCATGGAAAGCTGAGATCACTCATCATCATCATCATCTCGACCAGCATCCTCATCATCTGAGCGTGCAACACCGGCTGGACGAGAACCACCCGCACCAGACGCGTCATAGCCACCAGACCCGTAGAAGCCACCACCACCTGTCAGGTCATTCCACCAATCTGTAGCATAGTCATCTACAGTGCTGGGACGTGGCTGAGAGTGAGTAGGCACATGAGCCTGAAGTGGTAGAGTGTCAGGGTGCTCAGGTGCCTGCTGCTGCTGCTGTCGCTGTATGAACTCAACATACTCTCTATCATATCTAGCCTGCTGCTGCTCCTTAGTCTCAGGCACACTAGCTGCCTCATCTGATAGAGGAGACCTAGGAGGATCAAGCTCAAGATTAGAAGCAATTTGCTTCAAAGTCCGAGTGTCCTTCCTCCTAGCCTCCCTCTCCTTCTGCTGCCTAGTCTGGATGTCACGGCACATCCCAAATATGGAGCTGAAAAGCCTGCGGATAGGCGAAGGAGGACTGCCACGGCGTGAAGTAGAACGTGAAGGAGCACGTGGTGAAGGTGAAGCTCCTGCTGGTGCACCACTCCCAGGTGCATCTGCCTCTGGTGCTGCTGCTGCTCCTCCTAGTCCTGCTGGAGGTAACCCTGTCTTAGACAAATCTGCAATAATCTTTAGGGCCTTGTGAATCTTATCATACTCAAATGTGTGCCATGTCACCTGCTCAATCATATGCATGATATAAGGAGCAAAACCACAGCCCTTGAGGGGCCTCTCTCCAACACTCCTGATCTCGGACCAAATAAAGTCAAACACGCTGAAGGGCCGAGCATCAGGTGCCATCCTGTGGAGTAGGTTCCTGGAGTAATCAGTAATGGTGCCCTTGTCTCCACCCTTGCAGTCAATAGTCTTCCTGAACATCCTGTCTAGGTACCTATAGGTAGGGTGAAGACCTAGAACCTTCCCCATAGCTCCTCTCTCACCACCAGGAGGATACATGTAGGCGAGCTGCTCAGGAGGTAACACCTGCTCGGTGTGGATCCTGTCCCTCTAGAGATCATCCTCTAAGAAGCCAAGATGGGCGGCAAAAACATCATAGTCAACACTGTACCACTGGCCCTCAAGTATCCAGTGCATCCGCCGCTCATCCTCCTCAACAAATAGAGTAGCATAGAACTAAGCTACTACCTCTGTGTTCTAGTCATGCTGGAACTCCATGATCTCATAAACTCCTGTGCTCTGGCAGATGGTAATAGCATGATCAACTGAGGCCTTCTGCAACTCTCTAATATATTGCCAGTCAATCCACTGAGACCTGGCAATTACTGGGTTCCTGGTAAGAATCACACTGGAGTAGAAGTCCAAGTGAAAGGCTGTCTGGAAGCGGTGATCGTACTGAACCTTAGGTAAGCTCCTCGGATCAACCCTTCGCTCATCTCTAGCCTTCCTGGTCATACCTTTTCCCCTGTAGTCAACTCTGGGAACATAGGAGGGCACATTGGGCAGGCGTGTCTCAAGAAGACCATAATGCATCCCTTGATCAGGCTGGTGCTGAACTGGAGGAACTGACTCCTCCTCCTCAATCTCCTGCTCCTCATCTGAGCTGTCACCATCTGATCCTCTGTCAGTGCTCTTCCTCTTTCTTTCATCTCTAGACTCCACTCTGAACTCATCAGTGTCTATGTCAGAAGAAGAGCTCCCGGACCCCTCTACATACTGAGCTGCTGCACTAGTGGCAGCCCTGGTGGACCTCCTGCTGGTCGGCTGAAATCCAGGATGCATATCCTGTCTCGCCTTCTTGTACTTCTCAAGTGCTGGATCATACCTGTGCTTGGACCTCGGCTCCTGTCGTCCACTCATGGCAGTTGTCCTGTATCCAAAGATTTCCAAAGAATTTTAGATACATGCCCATAGCTTGTAATTAGACATAGATTCTTTCATCCAAGGTTTTACAATCACCTCGACACACCATTGTCACAAGGTTTGCAAAACATAGATACAAAAGAAACTAAGCCTAACAAACCATTCTAGATAGGATTGAGTCAGAGATCAGCAGGGAGTCTGCTCTGCTGGGCCATACCGGACACGTCCGGTATCCGACCAGCAACCCTAACCGGGGTTTCTCGATTCAAACCACCACGGATCAATTCCAAATTTTGGGCATTGCTTCTATATCACCAATGCAGCATATTTACCGAAGGAATTTCCAAATCATGCATTAACCATGTAGATCGGACGAGGTCTGTGATTTAGGGTACCTTGAGAGGAGAGAAGAGAGAGCGATGTGAAATCCAAATCCACGGGCCTTCAATCCTTGATCCAAGCCTTCTCCAATGCAATCTCCCTCTCTCTCTTTTCCTTGGTGAAATCCTTGGTCGCCTTAGGGGAGAAGAAGGGCATTGGTTGGTTGGTTTGGAGGAGGCAAGTCTATTTGGGCCGAAGGGGTACGCTCTGTTTTTATAGTCCCGCTCATACCGGATACGTCCGGTATGAATACCGGACACGTCCGGTATACACGGGCTGGCCCAATTTATTCCAAAATGTGTTTTCTCTCTTCCAATCCCCTTTTCTATTATTTCTTAGTCCAAAAAGGTATATAATGTTGATCCAATCCGAGTATCATCACTTTCCTTGTCCAATGCCGTAAAATGATTTTCTCTTTTCCAAATATATGGCATAATCAATAATTTGCTTGCTTGAGAGAGATAAAGTGAGACAAAGTAGATTGTGGACTTAAGAAGACCATGTCATGTGTGATTAGCAGATCAAACAATCAAGGAGAGCTATAATCACCACATGACAGGGCTAAGTCGCAAAGACCAAGATTCAAATAGTTTTTCAAATTCACACCACCTACACATGCTAGTTATGGGTTTTGAAAAACATCTCTCCTATGTCACATAAATGCACATTCTAACATGTAAAGGGCCTTAGATGCACTTACAATACATGTATGTAAAAACATACCTTTGCCTTGAGCCCACAAGAATACCACTAAGTAGACACATGGCATGATAATCTTTATGTTGACCTTGATTGCCAAGTAATCATGCTTGATACAAATTCAATTTTTCATCCAAAGGACTACAAAGAGTGCTAGATAAATTTGTTAGTCCACAATGGTGCAAAATAGAAATTTAGCTCCCCCTAAATAAGTGCTTCAAGTATTTTGAATGACTTTCAACGAGCATTTTTATTCTGATAAGAAATTGAGAGCCAATTTTCATTTTGACCATGAACCAAATAAGATTGCCATATTTAAAAGTGAGCTTAAGAGATGCTCACAATCCACTTAGATTTGATAAAACACAAGCTTCTGAGTATGTTAGGGATATATGAAAAATGTATGGATCGAATACTCAGTTGCAACACAATTAGTGTTCTGGTCCATGTAATACCGGACATGTCAGGTAGTATACCGGACACGTCCGGAATACACAGAACAGAAACACTGACTTTCTGTCCCTGGCCATACCGGACACGTCCGGAAGTAATACCGGACACGTCCGATAGGTTCAGGACAGAACCAATTAATTCACTGCATGTAATTTTTGTTTAGCTTTATTATTTATTGTATACTAGCATCTCAACAGATAAATTACTCTACTAGAGAACGATCAAAAGCATCATATGGCAAACATGATAAATCTCAAGTGAAATTAATTAGCCACTTTCATTATTTCACAAATGTACCTATTTGTGAACTATAGAACACGAAACAAACAAAGTGGCTATCCTACAAGGTTTAGGTACTTGTTACCAATGGTGAGGATGAAATCTATGATATGTTCATTGAATTATCTTCGGGTCAACCATATAAGAGATTATGATGAGAATTGGTTGATAGATTGAGTGAATATTATCAAATTGCTTGCTCAACCACCCCGAATCCTTCATCTCATCACCAAGTACCTATATCATTAACCTAAGCACACTTTGGTACCCAACTCTTGTTGGGTCCTTTTGAGTTAGTCAATAAGTGCTTAGGCACCCAAATGGCTTTAGCATTAGTTTGTGGTGAACACATCACCTTACTAGTGCTAACTCCATTTGTGGTCTTCCTAAGCATATCATTATAAACAAATGTGTTTGGCTTAGGAGTTTTACCATTTGGGCATTCATAGCTTAGATGCCCCTTTCTTCTACAAGCATAGCATATGCGGCCTTTGTGTGCTCTATGCTTGATTTGTTTGTATGGACATCTATCAACCTTGTGGCCCATCTCATTGCACCCATAGCATCTTCTAGTTGCAACTTGGGCTTCCTTTCTTGTTTCTTTGTACATTGGGCATTTCTTGGTAGAAGCCTTTTGATTGGCGGCTTCAACTTTGTCGGCCCAACTCTTGTGTGGACACATAGCCCACTCATGTCCATACAATCCACAATCATAGCACATCCTTTTTCCATATTTCTTGCTCTTGGTTGTGTTGGCCTTGCTTGAGATGTGATTCTTTTGTTGGGCTTTGGAGGAAGCAAGGTTTGAACCCTTCTCAAGCTTCTTCACCATGTTATCACAGTTATCTTGAGAAGGTTGTGCTTTCTCCTTACCCTTCAACCGAATCACATCTTTCTTTAATCTTTGCACTTCTTCTTTGAGCTCTATGTTTTCTATAAGATTTAGCTCAATCGAAGATTGGCTTGCTTGAGTAGCACATTCATTAGTACAAGAAATATTTAATTGAGATGGTGTACTAGTGAGCGGATGTATGAGAGGTTGAGAGAATTTTACCGATGTAATCACAACCTCATGAGCCACCTCAAGCATGATGCTTGATTCTACTACTTCCTCATGAGAGCACTTTAGATGAACATAATTTGCTTGTAGCTCATTATACTTGCTTGATAGTTCATCTAGCCTTGCCTTGAGCTCAAAGTTTTCCTTCTCTAGTTGTGAAACACTAGAAGATGAGTTAGTAACTAAAGCATGCTCAATTGACAATTTTTCATACCTCTCATTTATTGCCTTTAGCTCTTGCAATTTGGAGATGAGAAACTTTTCTTGATTTTGAAGCGATTGCTCTTGCTTCTCAATCTCTTCTTCAAGCTCATCATTCTTTTCAACTATCTTCATGATGATGAACTTGTCTTTACGGTTGAGATGATCAAGGTTGTAGTTGTCTTCAACTTCAACATCACTCTTATCTTGATCATCTACTTGTGCTTTCTCCTTTTCTTGATCTTTCTTGTTATTCTTCTTCTTGCTTTTCTTGGCCATGAGACACAACTGATGAGTATCATGGGATATTGAGGTTGACTCATCACTTGGTCGCCATCGGGCTTGAGCATCGCTGCAAACAGCTGCATGCTGGTCTGCTGCCTCGGCCATACCGGACACGTCTGGTAGGAATACCGAACACGTCCGGTATGTGCAGGCAGACAACACGTCATGTGCTGCTTGCACTTCTTGCTCCGGCTCGGTGCTCGTGAGGTCTTGTGAGGCTTCTTTGCTGCATAAAGACACAATGGACATACTTTCCATTGACTCGACCTCAAGTGCATCATCGCATTTGGATTCTCCATATAACTCAACGAGTTTGGTCCAAATGAGATGAGCACTCTCCGGAGGTGGTTGTCCATTGAATATTGCCACATCTTGAACCTCTGCACTCAATGTACTCAAAATGATATTAATAGCTTGAGCATTGAGTTGCACGCATATCTCTTCCTCTTTTGATAAATTCTTATAGTTGCTCCAATCAACTATAGAAAGAGGTATGCTTGCAAACACAATATGCTCAACAATAGGACTAATATGTCTAAAAGCATTGAGTACATGAATTGACCAAGGTAGAAAGTTTGAACCATCATTTTGGAGAAGCACCGGCTCCGACTTGATAGGCGTCGACATCCTTTTCTCACGGCGGTGAAGCTTTAGGTGAGAACCTCGCTCTGATACCAATTGAAAGGACCTAGGATGCCGCCTAGAGGGGGAGGTGAATAGGCGTTTCTGAAAATTAACACCTTTAAATGCGGAAACAATTAGAAAGGGGAGTTTCCAAAATGGAAACTCCAAATTAAGAGTACTATCACCCCTCACAAGTTAGTCACAAAGTAAACAAGGTATAAAGAATATATCTAGAAGCTACAACCCTGCAACACCAAGTTAGAACAGAGAATAAATATTTTCAGTGCAGGCAGGAAATACCGGACGTGTCCGGTATGAATACCGGACGTGTCCGGTATACACGATTTCTGCAGATCGGCCCCGAACTTGCTCCTTTCGATTTCTATCTTCAAACCAAACTGCAGGCACTTGATGGAGATGACAAAATACACAGAGAACCTGCAGAATAGCTAGAGCAACACAAATATCAAATGAAATGCGAATTGAGACATGATATTTGTTTTACCAAAGTTCGGACTTGTTCGAGTCCTACTCTCCGTTGAGGGGGCTGCGGGCGACCCAGCGAAGGTCAGCCCTAGAGGGTACCACGAAGGTCACTCTAGCCGGAGTCTTTTCCAACTCCTTTTCCTCCTTCCACTAATTTGATTCCGAGGCGGCGGAATCGACCGTTACAAACTTTCCGAAGCAACCACAATCTCTCGGTTGCTCTCCGGCGACGCCTAGCCGTCTAGGACCGAAGAGTCCAAGAGTAACAAATGCGAATCACGAGATTGACAATATGCACAAGTGCTCAAGTGGTGGCTTGCTCTCTTTTTCAAATTCTTTCTCAACCCACAAATTGATTTTGCAATTTGGATCACACACTCACTAAGAGAGGGTTTAGGAGAGTTGGCAAGGCTAAAAAACGTGTGTCTATCTCAGCAGAATCAACAGCCTCCAAAGGTGGAGGCTTGGGGGTATTTATAGCCCCCTTGAAAAACTAGCCGTTTTATAGCCGTTGCAATACCGGACATGTCCGGTATGACTCATACTGCGCCAACGGTAACTAAGTTATAGTGAAGTTGTGAGGCGTCGGAACTCCCAAAGAACGCTGGGACTTCCGACCATCGGAACTCCTGACTCAAGTCGAAACCCCCGACCCTCAGTAATTTTGAAAAACATGTAACTGAGTTAAAGTTAGTGAGGTGTCGGAACTCCCGACATATGTCGGAACTCCCGACCGTCGGAACTCCCGACTTACGTCGGAACTCCCGACCCTCACGGCTTTTGAAAACTAGCCGTTGGCTTCTGGTCATCCATACCGGACACGTCCGGTATGCATACCGGACATGTCCGGTATGACCAGGACAGTGAACCCTCCAAGTCAGTTAAAGTACGACACGTCGGAACTCCCGACCCATGTCGGGACTCCCGACCTACGTCGGAACTCCCGACTAACCAATCCGAGAACAACAATTTTACAGCTGCTGGACAAATACCGGACACGTCCGGTATGAATACCGGACACGTCCGGTATTGCCAGACCAGCAACAAATCAGTTAGCTCTTTTGTCTCTCAAATACTCAAAACTCACATGGGTTGGCTTGAGCACTTATGAAACATTATCTATCAACATGATGCATCCCTCTTAATAGTACGGCATACCTATTAAACTCAAGATAAACGGAAATATGAATTTATACCACTTGAGTTGTTCTTTTTGAATTGATGTCGTCCCTTCCAATCTTCATCAAGTAAGGGTGCTAACATGTTGATGTTGATCTTTTCACTTGAGCATGGCCATCTTGAGCATGTGACTTGATTCCATTCATCAAGTTTGAATAATCCCAAATGTATCAAGTCACTTCCATCAAATACTTCATTATAGATTTGATCCTTCACATTAATATGACCATCTTAGCTTGATTAGTACCTCAACTAAATGCAAGTACTTTCTTTTTCACCCTAGCTAGGTTCTTCGACCGCCAAGCCATCGCTTGCCCTTCACCCTTGCTTAGTACCTCGAAGCCTTTCCTTGCTATCTTCACCATCTCAAGCCATCAAGTCACATCTTGTGTTGAATCATCTATTCATATGTATTGTTATCTTTTTCATTTTAATTTAGCAAGCTTCAAATATGAGACCATTCCATATGCAATCCCTCATGTCTCATTAACTAATAATCATGAACTTGCTTTCTCATAGTACATGGAAATCCCACAAGAAATAAGTCTTCACATGAATTCCATTTGCATTGTTGTCTTGTGCTTGAACTAGATTGTTTATACAACAACATATCATTTTGGCTTTCATTAAGTACCTGTGAGATAACCTATTACCTGTTCACACTTAGCAAACGGGTTAGTCCTTTAATCACGTTGTCATTCAATCATCCAAAACCCACAAAAGGGCTAGATGCACTTTCAGGTTTATATTGGTTCGGGCAGAATGTCCCAACGTCCAGTTGTTGCTGCTGCTCGTGTTACTAGCACTGAAAGTTCGTAGTAGGGGTTACAAACGGTCGAGAGAGGGACAGGTCCCAAGTCTCTGGTTAGAGAAGCGAACGGGTGTCGAGGGCTCGGTCGCTTTCCGGCTGTGTGTTTGTGTGTTCTGATAGGTTCGGGGTTTGAGTCCGAATCGGTGTGATGTGTTACGATGCGATCGATCCGATGCCCCTTGTGGGATGCCTTTCTTTCCTTTTTATAGGCCAAGGGAAAGCACGGGTTACAGTGAAAAAAGAGAAGAGAACGAGAGGAAGAAGTCCTTCAGGATCACCGGGTCATTCTTCTCCTCTATGCGGGTCTCACCGACCTTGTAGACGTCAACAAGACAGCTTCTCATCGTGGCTCTGTCCGTCACTGACGCCATGTGCAGGCGTCGTCTGCTGGTCATGGCGCTCCACTCCGTCCTAGCGGACATCGTGGTGAACTGACGCGCTCGTCAGTGTTCGTACGGAAGTTAGGCAGAACAGCACCGGTACGCTTGACGCTATTCCTGATGTGAACCCCTAAGTATGACCCGTCATGGGTCGCGGGCTAAATCAAGGCGTGTCAGTCTCTTCCCTGGTCTCAGAGCTTTAACCCAGGCCCATACGCTTGGACCTGGAGTATGTAATGTAATGTTGTCTTCTACCGGGCAAGGGATACAGCATGTTCGTTTGGCTGTGGCTTGTCGTAAACGATCGTAAATTTCCAGTCGGAACAGTATTTTTCTCTCATATAAACCAGCCAACAGTACTTCTTCACGAACCAGCACCGATATGAACCAGCCAACCGAACAGGCTAATAATTGCCCGACACTTACTGAAAAGGTATGTAATGTATTGTTACTGTATTTATTACTACAATTTAATTCACCTGTTCTGTCCATCTACTTTTCAGTCGGCTTGTGTTTATTTTGACTTATTCTCTCTCACAGAAACACTATTGATTCAGCCAAAATACCACCAGCAGAACAGGCGAATCACAGTAGTATTTTCTTCTGCTAACTTTCCAATGCAACTCACTGCGCTTGTTAGTTACTCCTATCATACGTACATACTTTAGTTTTTCATGGAGGGTCTTATTTAGTTGCCATGCCTTGTTTCATGCAGGATCAATGTTTAGTGCTATCAGGTCCGAGCCGTGCTGTTGTGTTAGTGGACCCTGTGACGATCGAGGTTGACTTGAAAGTGAAGGGCGCTATCGAATCCAAGGATAAAGACTTGAGGTTGCTAGCAGTGCCATTGACATACTCTGGTGGGTCTGGTTCATGCCCGTTTGAGTACACTACCAAGCACTGCACACTGGAGTTTATGCTCGGAGAAATAGTTTCATCTGTGGAGGCCACAATATTTATTCGAGTCATCGATGGGTCATGGCCAGATGGTTTTTATGGTCAATTTGCTGCTCATACCACCAGTGTTGATCACGAGAAAGTCATCCTTCTTGAATTTGGACATGATAACGTGGTGCCAGTTAGCGCTAATGGCATTATGAAGCTTTCTCGTCATGTTGTTTCTGTCGAAGTTAGTGGAACGCTCAAAGTTTCTTTCAGGGCATGGCAAGATGGCTGCAAGGCTGTGGTCGCGTTCACGGCTGCTAAAGTCGGTAGAAGTTGTCGTGCCCTTCACTTTGGTTCATGTAAAATGGAAGTCCTTGTCGCTTGGTCTCTGATTTCATCGGAGCCTGAACCTGACGATTACTGATGTAATTGTCTTATGATGTACTTTTTCAACGAAGGAATTGTGTCTTTTTCTCACAACAAATTAGCGAACGGTATTTTTCAGCTTGTCTTCTCAGTGAAACGAACATGTGCCAATTAAAGGTCTAGAATCGTTACCATAGCTGTTGCTTCTGAAATGGTATTTTATACTACTGAAAAAATCATATTGTTTCATACTATGCCTTTTTTTAAGGTAAAATAAAATAATTTCTGTTTTTGCTCTCCTATTTCAGCACGCCTTTCTTTTTTTACTCGAAGCCAAATGAAATCTCATCCCAATAATCTAGAACACTAATTACACTGCTCTAACAACCCCAGCGTCGTCATCAGCCGTCGAAATCTCGCATTTGCTCCACCACTCTCCAATACGCGAAAAGCAAAACACCAGACGCAGTCAGTGAAATATTTAAACCTTTTTCGCGATTCTGAAGCGCTCTTATATTTATTTAACACCCCTTTTCCCACTTCCTTCATTCTAGCTCGCTGACACCAGAGCAGAGAGAGAGAGAGAGGCAGCACCGCAAGCATACAAAAAGAGTGGAACGAAAAAGGAGACATTTTTTTTGGCATATAAAAGTTGGTCTTGTTTCTTGGAGCCTGCAGAGGAGTGGTGCAGCGGTGAAGGGGCAGTAGCAGGAGGAGGGCATAGGAGGGGAGAGGAGCCGCAGACATGGCTGGGGCGGCCATTGGCGTCGTGGCGCTGTTCTTGGCTGCAGCTTCATTTGGGGTTAATGCCAACACGGACTCGAATGATGGTGAGTGTGTTCTGCTCCTTTTAGTAGTTTTCTTCTTCTTCTTCTCTCAAAGCACTCTTGGCTTCCGCGCATCAAGAAACGATGCATTTCGTCATGGTTTAGTTTGGTTTTCTCAGCCATAAATGGTTGCGAAAGGCTCCTTCTTGTCTGTATCCCCCCTGCTCTGGTCAGTCCATTGAGTCCGAAGAACAAGAAGTACGGGTTCTGAAATTTCGGGTTGGCATATATGACTGGTTTCGTGAAATTTCGGTTCATGTACAGGCTTGCTGTCCACAACTCCATAGGAAATTTTCTTGTTGAATCAGTGAAGTTGACCAAGGGAATGCTATCCCTTCATTTTGCTACTTGCGAATGCGAACATCTTAGTTCTTTTAAGAAAAATGATGTAGAACAGCAAAATATGACTGAAATCTACCGTGTTACCTGAAACATCAATCCTCCGTTGTTACTGATTTGTTCCGAATCTTGTTCTTGCATATGCAGTGAATGCCCTCAATGTCTTCTACACAACCATGAATTCGCCACCGCAGCTGACGAACTGGGTGTCCCAAAATGGGGATCCCTGTGGGCAGTCGTGGCTGGGGGTCACCTGCTCGGGTTCCAGAGTGACAGCAATGTGAGCTAGCTGAAACCTTCAGAAGGTTTTGGTTGTTTTTGCGTCACGGCAACCGATCCTTCTCGACTGATTTTCCTTTTTTCCTGAATAATGCTCGACAGAAACTTATCTGGGATGCGGCTTAACGGCACCTTGGGTTACAACATGAACCAGCTGACTGCACTAGTTCAGCTGTAAGTGAGATCTCTCATAATCTTAAAATCTCAATGCTCGGATGCTTTACAGACCACATGTCATTTTTCGGTTAATCTAACTTTGGTGTTCTGCAGGGATATGAGCAACAATAATCTTGGAGGCAGTGACATTCCTTATAATCTTCCTCCGAATCTCCAGAACCTGTGAGTCATGTTTGATGTGTACCATGATTCCTATTTGGCTATTTATGTTTTAAAAAATATTTTTTAGGTCTTACATAGAACTACTTGGCATGCAGAAATCTTGCAGTAAATAACTTCACTGGGACAGTACCTTACTCCATCTCCCAGATGGTTGCACTTAGGAATTTGTAAGTTGACTATTGGGATTTGTGCTAAGCTGTTTTCTTCGAGCACTTTGACAAGATTTGGCCAAATTATATCTTTCACTCTCCTTGCTGTAGAAATATTGGTCATAATCAACTCTCGAACATCAATGATATGTTTAGTCAGCTCACAAATTTAACAACGCTGTGAGTGATTTTCCTTTCTTCCTGACTGTTTATGCATGCTGTTGTCTTCATCGCTCCACAATCCACAGTTGTAAACATGAACCACCTGTTCAATTTCCAGGGATCTGTCATACAACACATTTTCTGGTAATATTCCACAAAGCTTTAACTCCTTGACAAGTTTGAAAACACTGTGAGTACTCCAAATGTTCTGTTCAACTTCAGCAATTGGAAAAAGAAAAACACCACATGGTTCTCTACTTACAAATCCAATCTCCTCTCTCGTCAGTTACCTTCAGAACAACAAATTTAGTGGCACAATAGATGTTCTCACCAATCTTCCTCTTACTGACTTGTAAGTTGACATGCTTACCACCTACTCCAATTACAAGTTTAATTTCTTAATGCAACATATAACAATCCTTGCAGAAATGTTGAAAACAACCAATTCACCGGTTGGGTACCTGATAAACTAAAGGGAATCAATAATCTCCAGTAAGTACCGTTACTGCAACTGTTGCGGTGATTGCTATTTAAATATATCGGATGGATACAACAATCTAGTCATCATTTTACAGGACAAGTGGAAACTCGTTTAACAATGGCCCCGCTCCACCACCTCCACCATCATCACTATCACCACTATCACCACCATCAACAAATACCCCTCCTCCCTCTCAGCGACCTGCTGTTCCAAGTAGTGCTGGTAAAGATACCCCAGCCAAAGATGGTGGCAAACACTCGAAACTTGGTGGTGGTGCAGTAGCAGGAATCGTAATATGTTTGCTCATTGTTGGGGCAATAGTTGCATTCCTTGTGATCAAAAGGAAATCTTGGAGGTTATCACAGGGACAAGACCCTGAACAAAATGAACATCTGAGCCCTCTTGCTTCTGGACTTAAACGTAAGTCTTACGATAGTTGTGTTTTCATCTTATTGCTGCTGTTCTGGTAGGAACCACAAGCTGATATCTTTACAGATGAATTGTGCAATTTCTCCCTTCTGTATTCTTTTTCTTGTGGAAGATGATTACATAATGTGTTATCCTTGTGCCTAAAATCATGCTATTCAGATATGAAATCGATCAAACCTATCAAAATCATATCAACAATTGGCAAAGAAGAATTGCAGAAGACTGTTTCGATGAGTTTGAAGCCTCCAACAAAAATTGACCTGCACAAGTCCTTTGATGAAAATGATACCACTAACAAGTCCATCTCAAGGAAAGTAAGTTTGTCTTCCATCACAATACCTGCATACACAGTGGCAGACCTTCAGGTGGCAACAGGCAGCTTCAGTCCTGACATTCTTATCGGCGAGGGATCGTTAGGCCGTGTTTACAAAGCAAAATTCGGTGATCAGAAGGTATATCGCTAATTCTTACATGTTCAGACCAATTATTAGGCTATTATATCTTGATTATATGCTTCATTTCAGTTTCTTGATTTTCAAATTATGATCCAAACTATTGCGATATCATCACTTTCTGGATGGTAAATTTCAGGTCATGGCTGTAAAGAAAATAAACTTTTCTGCATTCCCAAGCCATCCTTCAGATTTGTTCGTTGAGTTGGTTGCAAACATTTCAAGGCTAAACCATCCAAACCTTGCTGAGCTTGCTGGTTACTGCTCAGAGCATGGACAATGCTTGCTGGTATATGAATTCTACAGAAACGGTTCTCTCCATGACTTCCTTCATCTGAAAGATGAACGCAGCAAGCCATTGTCTTGGAACAACCGTGTCAAGATTGCGCTTGGATCTGCAAGGACATTAGAGTAAGTGGTGCAGGCTTGTCATTGTCAGCCCCCTTTTTTAGAACTGACAGGTTATGATAATCATACGAACTTTTCAGGTACCTACATGAGACTTGTTCACCCTCTGTGGTCCACAAGAATTTCAAGTCACACAACATTTTATTGGATGGTGAGCTGAACCCCCACCTCTCTGATTCTGGGTTTGCAGGCCTTCTTTCAAACCAGGAATTCCAGGTGATTTTAATACATCTGCGATTGACTTTTGTGCAGAAGAAATTCTTTACATTATTATTTTCTTTGTGGAAGTACCTAGTGTTTTTAATGATATATAATTATATATGAAGTTCATAGTATTCAATTACAAAATGCTACACCAAGTCATCAAGAAGTAAAGTTCAAGCATAGATTATCATTACAGTAACAGAACTGAAGAGATTCAGGATCTTTATGGCCAGCACAATAGTTCTGCATACCTCTGCAAGCTAAGTGTTGATCAACAAGCTACAGGATATCAAGTTTAGCTCAATGTAACTTTATAACGCGAGTGCTAATTTAACGAATGTTAGTGCTAAGCTTTCTGTACAAGAGTATTAAATATATAAGCAACAATTTCAGGAATCAAGTGAGAACTCAGGATACAGGGCTCCTGAAGTGACCTTGTCTGGTCAGTACTCCCTGAAGAGCGACGTGTACAGCTTCGGAGTCGTCATGCTAGAGCTTCTGACTGGCCGGAAACCATTTGACAGGTGAACACAGATTAATCCGCTGCAGCACACCATCTTTTTCTCTCACACATTTGTTCTGAACTGCGCTCAAAACATTTGTTCTGAAGTACCACAAGAACAATCTGAGAACTAATTGTAGTTGTAGCGACACATGTAGTCATTACTTGCTCTCTGAACTTTGCAGGTCCCGACCGCGGGCTGAGCAGTCACTGGTCCGATGGGCTACTCCACAGCTGCACGACATTGACGCGCTGGACCAGATGGTCGACCCTGGGCTGCAAGGGCTGTACCCGTCCAAATCCCTCTCCCGCTTCGCCGACGCCATCGCGCTATGTGTTCAGGTGAAAAATTATCTTCAGTCCATCCAGCTCTCACTGCCCCCATATGTGAGCGACAATTCTGACACTGCTGAAATGCTGACACTGCTTCCTGGAACCCGCAGCCTGAGCCGGAGTTTCGGCCGCCGATGTCGGAGGTCGTGCAGTCGCTGGTGCGCCTGGTGCAGAGGGCGAACATGACGAGGATGCACGAGAGCCAGTCGCGGCGCCACGGCGAATCCGGCGGGGACTACGAGTTTTAAGCGAGACGGAGCTGTGAATACACAAATATTTTATGAAAACTGAATGTATTCAGAGAGCTTTCTTTGCCGTGCTCAGCGGCTGTGTAAATCTGTGTCGTTTCAAGACGCACTTTGCCGCGCTACTAATTCGTGTCGATCGCAGCTATCCCAATCTTGGCTATCATCATGCGATGAATTGGAGAGAAGTACGCACTGGACGGTGACAGTGCTTGACCTGAAACGGTGTGCGTTCTCCTCTCCCCTGTGACAGTGCCTGTCTGCCCAACCTAAAATGCAGCCCTTCACCGTGTTCAACCAGCGTCGCCCCTGCCGAGCCGACGCAGGATTTGGTGGCTTCTTGCATAGCTTGGTATCAGTGCATTGCAATGCAAGGTTCTGATCTCCATGTTGAATTGTTGGCAATGCTCTCAAGAGTTGAACAACATCAAATGCTGTCTATTTAACAGATTTCCAGCACCTGGACGCATCGTGCCATCAGTTGCTAAATTTATCATTTGAAAGCACCATTGCAATTCCAGATTAAAAAAAAACAGCGTATATTTAGGACTTCATTAACAAGTTAGTCAATCCTGCATTGACTGACTTTTCGAGGAAGATGTGCTTGGATATGATTAGCAGCCTCCATCATCCCCGTATGAAAAGCCTAAGTATTCAAGAAACCATTTTTTAAAGCTCAAAAGTTATATGAGGTTTTGCATTTTCCCAAAGAATTTTTTTTTTGAAAGAAGTCCTCTGAAACTTAGTTGATATCATGGACAAACAGCCATCTCGATGACAGTTTAATCATCCGGCACTTGCAGTTCTCACAGTTTCATCAATGGACCAAGACGACAAAGATAAGGAGGCAACGATTGAGTTTACTGAGAGCAGAAAATGCGATCCAAATCAGTTCAAAATGAAGAAAAAAATCTACAAGAGGTGAAAATAGATTTCATAATTGGACAGTAGAACTCAGCAACCAAGCATGGACTATCAGCCTGTTCGCCAGCCTGTATCTGACTTATAAGCCTTGGCTTATCAACCAGCCAACAGTGTTTTCCTCTCACACCAAACCAGTCAGCAGTACTTTCAGCCATGGCTTATAAACCAATCCAGCCGAAACGAACAGGCCGTAGTTTGGTCTGTCATATTACACTTGCGATGCATGACATTTCCTTTAAAAAAAATGAAATACAGCATGAGAGGCCCCGCTGTCAGCTTTTGCATGACATTTCCTCATTGGCTATGTCAAATCAAAGTACAAAACACGAAGTTATAGGGAGAAACAAGCAAGCAGGTATATTCAAATCTATCCAATAAATCTGAAATAGAAAAGTTACAAGGAAATCAGACTTGTAAATTTGAATTACTGAAATGTAAAAATCCTTTTGTGCCATTTAATTGTAAAAAAAACGCGCTAGCAGCCATTGAAACCTTACCCCACCCACCCACCTGGCTATTCATTCCAAGCAACATGAATTCAACCCATGATTCAAGGAAGATTTTAGATAGGAGAAGGAAAACATCAACACTATCCTCTGATTTATATATTAATGCCTATAATATGATACTCTGCACAGGTGTGAAATGAGGATCCCCTGCACCACCATTTTCTTGTAAAAACTGGAGATTAGTATCTATTCGACCAGGTAATTCAGGTTTCCCATCTTCTACCCTTTCGCGATGCTGCACAGTACTTTACAGCATCTGCGCTATATCCAACATTATGGACCCTTACTATGTTAGCACCATTTATAATCCCATCTGCCACAGCTATAGCAGTAACAACGTCTCTCTCAACTGGATCGGTACGGTTGCATATTTCACCCAAAAAACTTTTCCTCGAGGGTCCCAGTAATATTGGCACATGTGAAGCACCTATACTCATTTTATCAATCTCCCTCCTAATGGATTCCAATCCCTTAATTATTTCAAGGTTATGTCCGGTTTTCTTGGAGAAACCAATGCCAGGATCAATGACTATCCTCCACAGTGGAACTCCAGATAGATCTGCTTCTCTCAACTTTGTATATAGCTCAGAAGCTACTTCCTTGCAGACGTCACCATACTGTAAATTCTTTTCACTTTGCATAGTTGATGGATCTCCCCTCATGTGCATTATAACATATGGAACACCTAGTTCAGCTGCAACTTTAAGAATTATCGGGTCAAGCTGTCCACCGGATACATCGTTGATCATGTGAACTCCTCTTTTCACAGCTTCAACGTCTACTTCTGCATAGAATGTATCTATTGAGAGCAACCTTCCCTTCTTTTGTTTGGCGGACCCAGTGCTGGAGGCTCCCACATGAGTGGGGCTTGGGAAGGAAAAAACCAAGGCAAGCCTTCCTCCCATAAAATTTGCGGAGAGGCTGCTTCGAACCCGCGACCTGATGACTCAGTGCTAGCAACCTCCCCTCCATCTCAGGAATTTTTGTGACCTCATCCAGAACAGGAACCAACCTGTCGGTGCGAAAAGTGACCAACAAGTAAATATTTGTCGTTTTACAGTACGTTGTGATCGGATGTGGCCTAGCACTTAATGACACAGGGTTTATACTGGTTCAGGCAACGTGCCCTATGTCCAGTTTGAGTCGGTCGAAGACTTTATTCCTGAGCCCAGGTGCTCGAAGTTTGCTGTGGGTTACAAACGAATATGAGTAAGATTAGGGGTATTAGAGGCCCGGTCGGACTCTGAACTGAAGGGCCAAGAGTGACGGGAGCTCCAACGTGCGCTAAGTATTCGAACGTATGCTCTGTGTAGCTTTAGAGTTCTAGAGCTGTGGAGCTGTTCGAGTGCTCAGAATGTCTAAAGCTTAGCAGAGAGAGTCGGAATGAACCGTCCTTTTTAGGAGAGAGCGCATCCCCTTTTATAGGTGAAGGGGACGGCCTTACAGGTTTTGAGAGAGAGAGTGTGTGTGTGTTTTCTAGTCTTGTTGCCCACGCCGTCGGGTATAAGACAGTTTGTCGGCGCCCATAATACTGTTGACGCCTAGATGCATGTGGCAAGCTCCATCGTGTTCTTCTGGTATGGCAAATGTCGGTGCCTACCATACTGTAGGACAAATGTCGGCGCCCACAACACTGTTCGTGTTCTAACATGTCTGGAAGGTTGCAAAGTACCCTTCTGACATGGTCTGGTGGTTCCATCTAGCAGGTGTGCAGGGTACGGTCCTCGGTATTGCGGTTGACTTTGAGCGTCTTGCCTTATCTGCTCCGCCTGTTTCTTGGGTTCTCACCGAGCGGGCGTCCCCGGTCGGTCGTTCCCGGTCGGCTTCGACCGCACCGGTTGGAGAAGAGCTGTAAGCAGAGGTTTGATGTATTCTCGGTCGGAAAAGCGGGTCGGAGTTGGAGGCGAGCGTCGTCCCCTTCTTGGCCAGGCCTTCCGGTCGGAAAAGCGGGTCGGAGTCGGAAGCGAGCGTCGTCCCCTCCTTGGCCAGGCTTTTTGGTCAGAGACCAGATCGCTCTTCCGGCCTGTCGTTAGGTATCTGGGCCGGCCCAGGAGTCGCACGTTGTTGTAATGCCGTCTGCTAGGCCGAGCTTTTGCTCGGATGCGGGCCCATTAGGGATCCCGAGTTTATGAACCCGACAGGAGCCCCTGAGCCCCCGGACAATTCGGGTAGAATCGTCTGGGTGATTTTTCGTTTTGTCAGTGGGTGCGCGCGAGTGCACCCGGTGGGTGTAGCCCCCGAGCCCCCGGGCGATGTGGGTAGAATCGTTTGGGGGATTTTTTGACTTGCCAGCAGGTGCGCTCGCGCGCACCCGGTGGGTGTAGCCCCCGAGCCTGCATCCGACTGGTGAGTCGGTTGGAGGCTGAGTATCTTGGTACTCTTTTCTGGGGCCATAGACTCATGTGTTTCTACCGGTCGGGGTGTTCGCCCATGTTTGTTCCACCTGCGACCTTCGCGGTCGGTTGGTTTCTCGAGTCGGCGTCGGGCGACCCGAGCCCCTGAGCCTTGTTGGGTTTGGTAGGGGTTGGTCTAGTTCCGTGCGTTACCCCGTCCACGGTTTCCGCAACCCTGTTGATCCGGGTGGATTTTAATCTGGGTTTTGGATGCTCATCCATTTTGGGTGTCTACGAACTTGAGATTGGCTTTAATTTACTGATTTTGAGGATCTTGTCATCGGTATCCTCAGACGCTTACTTGGAGCATTATCCTTAGTAGCGGCCGTACTTCTCCCCCTCTTCTTTGGAAGTGGGAGTTGAATGGTTTTAATTGGTACCTCCATTCTTTTGGGCGTATTATAAGTAGGATAAGAGAATTTTGTGACACCCTTATTATCAGTAAATGTTTCTGGTAGATTCTTTACAATATGATGCAAATATAAGATATTATAAACGATTAGATTTAGAATCTTCGGTACGTGGATGTGAGGTTTGCTCTTTTGATTCCTAGCATTCTTTGTGTGGTATAATGTCCCCCTAATGACTGAAATTATCCTCAAATATGATCAACATACAGGTATTTTATAAATCCCCTGCAGAGTTAACTCTTGGGATCCCTAATGCCCATTGGTACGTTGGGGTGGTGATATGGGTATGTGAAAACATACTCAATGCGCAGATGGGAAATATTTGGCTGTGGCCAAAGTTTCACGTACGTACTGTAACGGAGGGAGTTGTATAAGTGCACCTTGATGAATTTGAATTACCGATGCAGTGTGTAAGGCCACATGGAAACAACTTAGTGCTGGTAAATTACAATTCTATTTTAATTTATCATGCAATTTGATTCTCAATAAGAGACTCAATAAAAACCATTATTGGTATGGACATAAGGTACTTGATATATAGTACCCAAAAACCAAACAGTTCCATATAAAATGGATTTAATCCCGTGTCTAGGACAATCTGCTCTAAATTGAAGATTTCGATCAATGAGTTTGGTATAGTGATGGTTCTCATGACTAAGGGATACACCTGAGACTATATTATGGATACATAAATGCATAGTATCTTTATGGTCCATAAAATGGTAAATAGAGTCACGTGTATGTTCTTAAATTTCTTCAAAAAATTTAGTGGCTCATATTTATGCTATGACCAATAGAATTGACAATAATTCTCACGTCAACATTGGATACATGTTTTGTATGTGTAGTCAAATCCAACTGAGGATGTTGAAAGCTCTAGTTTGGTTTTGATAAATTAATGAAACCCTAAGTGCTAACCTAATTTATCAAAGTGATCATGAGATAGGTAGCACATTCCAAGTGGTGAAGTAAATGAAGATCATGACATGATGATGGTGATGCCATGGTGATGATCAAGTGTTTGGACTTGAAAAGAATAAAGAGAAAAATAAAAGGCTTAAGACAAAGGTATAAGTGGTAGGAGCCATTTTGTTTAGTGATCAAGACACTTAACGAGTATGATCACATTTAGGATCGATAGTCGTATTATTAATATGGGTGAAACTCGTATTGAAATGCAGTTATCAAAGTGCCACTAGATGCTCTAACTCATTGCATATGTATTTAAAATCTAGTGGAGTGCTAACACCCTTGACAATGTTTGTGAAAATATACTAACACACATGTGCACAAGGTGATACACTTAGTGGTTGACACATTTGAGCAAGGGTAAAAAACTTTACCGGCGCCCTGTACAGAAAAGACAGGATTTCATAGAGTGCACCGGACGCTGGTCTCAACTGAACCGGAGCGTCCGGTCAGTGGAAGCAGTGAAGACGCTGGTGTCGGTCTTCGACCGGACGCTGGGTCACTTCGTGACCGAACGATGGCGGGGTGCGTCTGGTCCTGCTGACGTGGCAGCGCACAGAGGAGACAGTGAGTGACCAGACACTGGGTGAGTCCGATCGGGCATGACCGGACGCGTCCGATCGTGACTGGAACCATACTGGAAGTGATCGGACGCTGGGGTCCTGCGTCCGATCGTGGCACTGTGCTGCGTCCGGTCATCACTTGATCGTTGGGATCGGGCGCTCAATATTTGAAGAGAGGGATGACATGGTAGCCATCCGTTGACCGGACGCTGGTAGGGTGCGTCCGGTCGATCTGACCGGAGCGTCCGGTCACCCCGAGAAGTGCCCAATAAAGGGGTACAACGACTCTATTTAGTGGGGGCTTCTATTTAAGCCCCATTGCCGGCTCTAGCTCACTCTCTTGGCCATTTGCATTGACATAGCAACCTTATGAGCTTAGCCAAAGCCCTCCCACTCATCTTCATCATTGATTCATCATTTTTGTGAGATTAGGAGTGAATCCAAATGCATTGCTTGAGTGTTTGTATCTAGAGGCACTTGGTGTTCGTGTTTCACTGTGGGATTCGCTTGTTACTCTTGGTGGTTGCCGCCACCTAGACGGCTTGGAGCAACGAGGATCATCGAGCGGATGTTGGTGATTGTCTCTGGCTCCGATTGTGATGATTGTGAGGAATTCTTGACCTTTTCCCGACGGAGAGCCAAAATGTATTCTAGCGAATTGCTCGTGGCTTGTGTGATCCTCGTCTTGTGTTGGTTGTGCGGCACCCTATTGAGGGTTTGGCGTGTGATGCCATTTAGCGCGTAAACCTCTAAGTGAGTGAATCGCCACAACGAGAACTAGCTTGTCGGCAAGCAAGTGAACCTCGGTAAAAAATCATTGTGTCATCATTTGATTCCGAGGTGATTGGTCTTCATTGATATTGATTCTTGTGATTGATTGGTTCATTGCTTAACACGGCGATATAACCATCTTACTCTCTCTCTTTACATTACCGCAAACTAGTTATCAAGCTCTTTAGTATAGCTAGTTGTGAGAGATTGTTATTTTGATTAGTGTGACTCTTTAGTTAATCTTTGAGAGCACACTAACTTAGTGTAGTGATATAGCCATTGTGTGAAAAGAAACTATAGAAACTAAAATTATGATAGATGGCTTGTATTTTTAGTAGGCTAACGTAACACTTGCTTCGCCTTATAATTGTCTAACCGGTTTGTTAAGTGTTGTTGTAGAAAATTTTTAATAAGTTATTCACCCTCCTCTAGCTATTAGGACCTTTCAGATATTTTGTTTAAGTATTATCATATCCGTTGTTAAGAGAAAATACTCCTCTTAGTTGTCATCTTCAGGTTTCCATATGAAAACCACATTGACAGATATCTCTATAATTTTAATTGAGTACATTATTGAATCAGAATACAAGAATGGATTCATGATTATTATTTAAGTACCAATAGAGAGTGTTAGAAGTGAATGTAAATTAACAAGATTGGAAGAACTATTTCTTTTATTGATCTCTGAAATATATTTATATAAGTGAATGGGTGTCACGAAGGGACACGACTGTTTCTAAAAAATATATACTTTAGGACTAAAACTAACTGTTTAATCATATCTACTAATCATGTGTTTGATGGATAAAATTAGAGACGTCTGTTCGTCTATAGACGCCTATTCACGTATAGATGTCGTTTCACAACACGACCTACGAGTTGTGCGTTTCCCGCGGCCCCGCGGGGAAGATGGAGTGGGCGACGGAGGCGTCGGCCAGGGAGAGGGAGGCCCACCGCTCGAGGAACGCGGAAGATGATGCGAGAGCGGACGACGGGGGGTGGAGGAAGGCAGACATGGCTCTCCTGGGCAGCTTATCGACGGCGGTGTCTATAAAGAAGATCGAAGAACTCGCGGAAACAGATCGAAATAGGAAGAAGACGAGGGACCTTGGAGATGAGGAGGGGTTGGGGGCGGACGCCGACGCCCAGCAGGTTTTCCAATTCCGCAAGACCTGGATCGCTCAATGGTCCGGCGCATACGGTTCATTCCATGACATCAGTGAATCCTGGATCGCTCACTTATTGTCTGCATCTCTATATACTTTTATTTATTATTAGGGTTAGCTTTATTTGGTTCAGTTCGTAGTAATCTTGGAAGAAACATGACCAATAAACCACCATGGCTTAGATAGCTAAATATCGTCGCAGCACTTGCTGATTTGTACCATAGCGTTTTTAGTACTGGTGCAGCGGTGCCGTCGCCGGTCTCAAACTCTCAATCCTAACCCATTCCGAATCTGTGGCTGCAGCGATCATCGATCCCATGCGTTTTACATATCACACTGCGCCGCCGTGTATCCGGCCCTGCAATACCCTGCAGGTTTATTCAGTCAAGGTTGCAGCGATGACAGGGGATTTTCAGTGGCCGCTAGACGTGTTCGGTATGGTTGCTGTACGCGACTCCGTCGATCGGAATCGCAATCTTGTCTTCTACCGGGCAAGGGATAATTGCCAGACACTTACTGAAAAGGTATGTAATGTATTGTTACTGTATTTATTACTACAATTCAATTCACTGTTCTGGTTATTTCTTGCCGTGGTGCACACATCTATCAATCACCTGTTCTGTCCATCTACTTTTTAGCGAGCTTACGCTTATTTCGACTTATTCTCTCTCATAGAAACACTAATCAGTCGAAATCAGCCGAAATACCACCAGCAGAACAGAGCAAATCACAGCAGTATTTTCTTCTGCTAACTTTCCAATGCAACTCACTGCGCTTGTTAGTTACTCCTATCATACGTACATACTTTAGTTTTTCATGGGAGAATCTTATTTAGTTGCCATGCCTTGTTTCATGCAGGATCGATGTTTAGTGCTATCAGGTTCGAGCCGTGCTGTTGTGTTAGTGGACCCTGTGACGATCGAGGTTGACTTGAAAGTGAAGGGCCCTATCGAATCCAAGGATAAAGACGTCTGTTCGTTTAGCTGTGGCTTATCGTAAACGATCGTAAATTTTTAGTCGGAACAATATTTTTCTCTCACATAAACCAGTCAACAGTATTTCTTCACGAACCAGCAACGATATGAACCAGCCAACCGAACAGGAGTCATTGACATACTCTGGTGGGTCTGGTTCATGCCCGTTTGAGTACACTACCAAGCACTGCACACTGGAGTTTATGCTCGGAGAAATAGTTTCATCTGTGGAGGCCACAATATTTATTCGAGTCATCGATGGGTCATGGCCAGATGGTTTTCATGGTCAATTTGCTGCTCATACCACCAGTGTTGATCACGAGAAAGTCATCCTTCTTGAATTTGGACATGACAACGTGGTGCCAGTTAGCGCTAATGGCATTACGAAGCTTTCTCGTTTTGCCTGTTCCTTATCAGCCGACTTATCAGCTAGAATCTATAGTATTTTTTTCTCACAACAAAACAACTTCAACCGATTTATCAGTCAATTTTAATACCAGTCAAAGTTAGTGGAACGCTCAACGTTTCTTTCAGGGCATGGCAAGATGGCTGCAAGGCTGTGGTCGCGTTCACGGCTGCTAAAGTCGGTAGAAGCTATCGTGCCCTTCACTTTGGTTCCTGTAAAATGGAAGTCGTTGTCGCTTGGTCTCTGATTTCACCAGAGCCTGAACCTGACGATTACGGATGTATCTTTTTAGAGAAGTAACAATATTTTTCTTTCACAATAAATTAGCAAATAATATTTTTTAGTTTGTCTTTTTAGCAAAACGAACAGGGTGCCAATTAAATGGTATTTTATACTACTGAAAAAAATCATATTGTTTCAATGTTTTTTCTTAGATGAATAAAGTTTTACATGGACGCTCAGACTCTTCTAGTGTACTGTTTTGATGTAGGAAAATGCATAGAGATGCACATCAGCCAACAACTTGAATGTTTTTTTATAACCAACAACCTGAATGTTGAAGCTGAGTTGGAATTTGACAGCCAGGAGCCCAGGATACGGACATCTAATTGTTCATATTGATACAGATGCTTGTGAAGTTGTTCAACAAAAACTCTCTACATACTACTTTTCAAGACAAATATATAAATAATTAAATATAGATTTCATGCTTTGATGGCCGAAGTTCCAAAAGTTTAAACAGATTATTGGCCCATTATTTATCTTCAGCCAAACGATCGTGGATTATTTACTGCTGACTGATTTGACGTGAGAGGAAAATACTGCTACAGCTTATAATTTACGATCGTATAAGCTCAGCCGAACATGCTGCTTGTTGTATATTATCTGTACAATAGTACAGGTCTCCTGTTCATGTTCCACTCCGTTTGCTGGGAGAACGTGGTGGGCTTTGATTCGTTGGGTTTGGCTTCACAAGTCACAACAGGGGTAATACGCCGTGAAGCGAACCAAATTAGAGAGGCGTTCGATCCCGCACGGACGGCTCACCCACCCCGGTCCCTCTCCCTCCCGGTCTCGCACGCAGTTCCTCAACCCGTCGGGCGTCGGTTCTCCCCGTCGCCTCCACCGTAGATCGCCGAAGCGAGGCAGGCGAGCTCGGGACCAGATCCGCTGCGGGCAGCTGGAGCGGAAGGGCCATGGAGACGCCGCCGCCTTTCCAGGAGTCCGCCCACTGCGACGTCTGCCGCTGTACCTTCAGCACCTTCCGCCGCCGTGTACGGATTCCCTTCTCTCCCCATATATACATATCTGATCGCTGGACCGATCTCGTTCGTTCTGGTGTGAATTCCTCCCTTCCCTCGCTGCAATCGGAGCACGCGTGCATGGGCCCCGCCTGATTCCAGCTACGGAGAACTGAAGATACCATGACTGACTTTTCCTCTCTTTTTTCCCCCTGACAGCATCACTGCCGCAGCTGCGGACGGACGCTGTGTCACGAGCATTCTTCGTACCACATGGTGAGGAACCGAATGTTAAATGAAATTATACATGGCCTAGCTCTTGCAGACTGGCAGTGACCTTGGTACTGGGTTGGGAGTGTTTGACCCTCAGCTCCAACCTGTTTCAGGCTCTCCCGCAGTATGGGATATATACCGACGTCAGAGTCTGCTACGATTGCTTCAACAAATCCTCGAGGTAGCCATCCTCTTATCAGTTAAATAAATTGAGGTGTAAGCTGATTGTGTGCTTGTAGCAATTTATGTTTAGTACTTCGGAAGGAAGCAGCTTGGCTTGGGTATGCATTTAACTAGCATTGTCCTGTGATGTTGCAGCCAAGGACGCGCTGGTAATTCGGTGTCGGCTGGTAGCATTTCTGGAGCAGCTGACTCTTTTTCAGGGCTGAGGTTGGGCAAAGAGGATGCTTTATCGCCTATGAGGAATTCAACAGTTCAGAGCGCGGCACCCCTTATTGAGTGCAAATGTGGGATGCCTTTGTGTATATGTGAAGCACCAAAACCAGAACCTGCACCTGTAAAGGTAAATGTCAATCCATTTTTTTTCTACACTCTGTTGAGATTTCCATCCTAAACCCAATGATCCTATGCAACAGAATATCAGCACTGTTCCCTCAACCACACAGTCGAATCCAAGGCCAAAGAAGCCTGCTAACACCCAACAGAAGGCTTCAGCTACTTCCAGTAGCAACTCAAGGTTGGCTGGTCTTGGCGTTCCTTAACATTTTTTGCCATATATCTTATCTCTATCTACTCATTTTTGTTGGATATGTTTATGCCTTTATGGTATGTGCCAACTTTTCCAGCAACAATTGGAACCATATTTTGGTCTTTAGCTTCGCTGCTTTATCGCTTGTACACATGCGATAGGGAGATTGAATATATCTCCATTAAGCGCTGTTAACAAGTGTTTTAACTTTGAAGTTATCATCTCATCCCCCTATATCCTTCTTTTTGCAGCCCATTCTTAAATATTGGATTGATGAGCAACGATAGCAATGATAAGGGTCTTTCTGACTATGAAGTTAGTGGGGAGGTAAGTGTTTTTTTTTCCCGCATGCAGTTCCTTCTCTATTTTTCATCATTCAACTGGTTTCATGAAGTAGGATTTTGTGTAACCTAGTTTTTACTGCTTACAGGGACTGAGAGAAGCAATTAAAGGTGGAGATGTTAAGGGTGTAAAGAAACTTCTTACACAGGTGCAATTTCTCTTTCTTGTCTGATCTTGTGATCATTTTTGGCATCTTGATTCTTACATTCAACATCGGGCAGGGAGTGGATTCTAACTACTGCGACAAACAAGGATTTACTTTGCTACATTTGGTATGTGTTCTTTTGATGTCATCCTTGTGGTTGAGTTATTCAAGCTTCTTTGTTTGATTTGCTTGACTGCTTGTGTATAAACATCTAATCATACAACATTGTTAAAGCTGAATATTTGCACAGTAAGGGCCACATCACCTGTATGAGGATAGCATACAAAAATCTGAGTAGAATATCTTAAGGAACACAGGTGGAAATTAGTAATTGTTCTGTGATTTTAGTTGTTTACTTGTTTGCCTGGCAGAGGTGCTATATATCTCCATAGTATTTATGGACCCCTTTGCATCATTGCATGTTATCATGAGCAGTTTGCGCAACAAAAGCTCTTTGTGTTTCGAATCTGCCATGTACATACATATGAGATCAAATAAGCAAATCTACCTGTGATTTATTTCTCTCTGCGATCAACTGCGACAGGCTGCATTGTTTAACCAGACTGAGATTGCTCTTATTCTCATGGACCATGGCGCAAATGTTGAAAGCAAAAATGGGCAAGGTAGGTTCCTTTTACTACTTATAAGCCCATTTTTGTGATAATATTGTTTACATTTGTTACTAAATTACTGACATCCAAGTGTTCCTATAGTCGATTGATTGAAATTGCTGTCAGAAGTTATTTTGAACATACCACCCTCTCAGTCTGCCATTCCAATTTTAATTTGCCCCCAAGCACTCGAAAAAAGATGTTCACTGTAAGTGTAAAGCAAAAGAAGAGCTATTATATGACCTAATTGGCAAAGTAGCTTCCATGCTCAATTCGTTCTGTTGAGAGTTGTCACCATTATATATTCAGTTACTCACCCAATTTTGAAGTCCAGATAGTTATTTCAGTGTCGGAATTACTAACATCATTAATATGTTGGGCAGGGGAAACTCCTTTAGACTGCGCTCCAGCAATGCTGCAGTACAAGATGCGACAACAGATGGAAGAACTCGCGGCTTCGAGGAGACCACTAGAGTGAACGGCGTTTGTGCTATTTTCTGCAAGTTTTTCCTATTCCAGTTTATGTCAAACGTGGTGTCAACGAATAAAGCAGTTAAAGTGAGCTGAAAGCTTCTTGCTGGTGGGATAGTGTTTGGTCCGCCAGTATATACCATCTAGAAACGTTGGAATGCCACTCACCACTCGCGCGTATGAAATAATATATTGAGCTTCATCCTACATTCCTACTCATGTACCCACGTCTGTAGCCAGTGAATAGTTCCAAACATTTACCATGTACAATATGTTTTTCTTTTACTGAAACAGCATTCCTCTGGGAGATAGCAGTTCAGTAACAGCATAAAGCTTCTTGCCATTGCTGTTTCCTCGAGGCTTGCTGATCGTGGTTGGGTGGAGTACATATTTGAATCATCAATGCCAACTCCGAGATCACAATATATCCTTTACTCAACATTCAACCTCTAGCGCCACATTGCACACAGGAGGCCTTTGAAGGTCTTTGTCACTATTGCCGGGCGACAATGTTTGCTGCGTTTTTAATGGGGCATCTTAAAGACTTTTCAAGGCTTTTGTGGAATTTGGTTTCAAAGATCTTACTCAAAATCATATTGTTTTGCTCTACTCCCAGGATGCTTTCCTTCTGAGCAGTTAAGGTTATATCCATGTATTTGGGATTTCTATCCCTAATCCTTGTATTATGCTGTTAACGTTTAAATATAAATGAGTTTTTTTTTATTAAAAAGAGCTTCTTGGCGGTGGCCTGGTGAGATAGTGCTCGTGCTGCCAGTACCACCTAAAAACGTTGCCTGTCATAACTCACGAGTGTGAAATAATCATTCAGAATAAGAGCAATCTCAGTCTGGTTAAACAATGTAGCCAGTGAATACTTGCAATCATTTACCATGTATTCCTAATCTTAGGCAATACTCACTCGTCCCAAAATAAATGCACACGTGAAGTCAAATGATTTTAAGCTTGATTAACTATATAAAAGTACTATATAATATTTATGATGTGTGATAAGTATCGTTAGATGATAGTGGAATATATGTTCTTCTAATAAATTTATTACAAGAAATAAATATTGATATTATTTTGTACTGTACCTGTCAAGTCAATTTAAATTTGTTTTTGACTCGTCATCGAGAGATGAAATGTGCAGTTATTTCCGGACGAGTGGACGGAGAGAGTCGGCCTGTTCACTGGTTGGTTTCTGGGCTGGTTTAGGCTGGCTGGTGCTGGTTTGTTATGAGAGAAAAATACTGTTGACTGACTGGTTTGGGCTGACTGAAACCAACAAGCGAGCATGGTGAGTATGTTTTTTTTTTTTTGACTGAAACAGCACTCTTCTTGCCCATGCTGGCGTGGACTAGCAGACGAATGAAACGCGCCTTCCGATTGTCTGTCTGTTCTACGGGTCGCAACCTCCTTGGCGCCGTATGGGCTAGGCCGCTTTGGCTTGGGCTCAACTGCTCAAGCTCAAAATATCCGAAGCCGCGGGGCGGGACGGATGTAGTCAGCGCTTGGGCAGAAGAATCGCAGAGACCAGAAAGCCTCGTCAGTGCCGCGGCGGCAACGGATTTGTTTAATTCCCCGCGCCTGCGACTGCAAAAATATCTAGCGTCCTCCCCCTGCCAGATCTTCTGTCCTGCCCCGACGCTCACTGGCGCTGCTTGGTGTATAAAGACAGCTCGCGATCCCTCCGCTCATTGGTTGTGAGAGCTGGAAAGGACCATTAGTATATTGATTGATGACGGTGTAACGGAGGAATCATGATTCATGCGTAGGAGTGCCATGTTTGATCTTTTATCATGCGAGACAGTGATCTGGACTAGTAAAAACAATGTGGTTGCCTAACACTGTATAAAACTAGCAATACGGTTAACGCTTAGATGGCTAAGAGATAGGAAAAAAACAACGGCAGATGTTAGTAGAGATAGTACTACTAGTCTACTACATGATGTTATACTCTCTAGATCGTCCAGCAGTAGATCTTAGGGTTTGATTCTTTTGAATACGGGATGAACAGGGAAGAAGATAGGAGAGAGGTGTTGGTGTTGAACCTGAGCCCTCGGAGGGAGTCGCGGATGAACTGGAGCCGGCCATCTCAGGTTCGGTGATGAAGGTCTGCGCACGGGCAGCGACGGGTGGAGTAGAGGTGGCACAGACGTCGATGCAGTACAGATGGACGGTGTGGCAGTGACGACGGCGAAGTCAGTGGAGCTTCCCGTCGCTGGCTGCGCGCCCTCTCAGATCGGTCTAGGGTTTGTCGGTGGGGTTTGCGGCTCACGGTGAACCTCGTACCTCGAGCCGCCGGCTCCCACCACTTTATATAGCGCAGTGCGACGAGGCCCACCAACCATGTAGGGTTGGGCGCCCCCGATCAGGGCGCGTGACTAAGGCCCAATAGGTCGTTGGGCTTATTGGCTGAGAGATCAATCTAACATTCTCCCCCTTGATCTCACACTATTACTTTTATCTTTAAACTTTAAACTTCAATCATTTTATCCTTACTCATTTCTTCATAGATGATGCATAGAGCATGTTTCATCGTCACGGTCAATCGCCGATAGATTTAACAGCTATAATGCACGTCTCTGATCTGAAATAGTTACTTTAACTTTTGGGCCCTTTATAGTCCAGGAGTTATAGGCTTTCCCTTAAACCCATGCTGGCTATATGTTCTCTGAACACGTTGGGTGGTAAGCCTTTTGTAAGCGGATCCACGAGCATCTTTTCGGTACTTATATGCTCAAGACTTATCATTTGATCCCGGACTTTATCCTTCACAACATAATATTTTATGTCAATGTGTTTGGCAGCACCACTTGACCTATTGTTGTGAGCATACTGTACTGCTGGATTATTATCGCAGTATAACTTCAGTGGTCTATTGATGTCGTCAACCACCTTCAAACCGGGTATGAACTTCTTTAGCCAGTTCACCTGCCCCGTTGCCTCATAACACGCTACAAACTCGGCATATATTGTGGACGATGTAGTGACGGTTTGCTTTGAGCTTTTCCATAAAATAGCTCCCCCTGCGAGAGTGAACACATATCCAGACGTGGATTTTCTATTATCTCCCGCATAATCAGAATCTGAATATCCCACTATATGGAGTGAATCAGATCTTCTATACGTCATCATGAGGCCTTTCGTTCCTTGCAAATAACGCAAGACTTTCTTTACCAATTTCCAGTGTTCTATTCCAGGATTGCTCTGGAATCTGCCAAGTAATCCGGTAACAAATGCCAAGTCAAGACACGTACACACTTGAGCATATTGCAAGCTTTCGACAGCTGAAGCATATAGAACCACTTTCATTTGATCGATCTCATATTGGTTCCTGGGGCATTGAAAATCTCTATATCTGTCGCCCTTGACTATAGGAGCAGGTGAGGGACTACATTTGTGCATACTGAATTTCTTTAAGACTTTTTCTATGTATGCTTTTTGTGACAGTCCTAATACCCCTTTACTTCTATCTCGGTGAATCTCGATCCCTAGAACGAACGAAGCTTCACCAAGATCTTTCATATCAAATTTTGAGGACAAAAACTTCTTTGTTTCCAGTAGTAGACTGACATCACTACTAGCAAGTAAGATATCATCTACATACAGGACAAGGAAGATAAATTTCCCATTCTTAAACTTTACATAAACACAATTGTCCTCAACATTATCTTTAAACCCAAAATTATTTATTGTCTGATCAAACTTTAAGTACCACTGTCTTGAAGCTTATGTTAATCCATAAATGGATTTTTTTAGGCGGCATCCCAAACGTTCTTTTTCTTCCATGACAAAACCTTTTGGTTGTGTCATGTAAATATTTTCTTCTAAGTCTCCGTTGAGAAATGCCGTCTTTACATCCATCTGATGTAATTCTAAATCGTAATGTGCCACTAATGCCATTATGATTCTGAAGGAATCCTTACATGAGACTGGAGAAAAGGTCTCATTATAATTAATCTCTTCTCTTTGTGTAAAGCCTTTTGCCACAAGTCGGACTTTATATCTCTCTATATTCCTTTGAGAGTCAAGTTTTGTTTTATAGACCCATTTACAGCATACTGTTTTGGCTCCTTTAGGAATTATCTTCAAATCCCAAACTTTATTTGCATTCATTGATCTCATTTCATCTTCCATGGCCTCAAGCCACTTTGATGAATGATCATTTTTCATGGCTTCTTCAAATGAGGTGGGATCATCCTCCATTTGAAATTTTTCAGTGTTGTACACTTCATAATCAGCAGGAATAACTAATTTTCTAACTCTTTGAGACCTTCTAGAGGCCTCCTCATTTGGCACATTTTCTGTTTGAGGCTGTTGTTGCTCCCCCTCATGTGTGGCAATAGTTTCTATAGGATCCTGAGGAACAGGTTTCTCATCATCATTCATTGTTGCCACAGGCAGGATAACAATAGGTGCTGGCACCATAGTGTCTTATACTGTCGGTGCAGCAACAGCAGGTAGTGAGAAAAATGGCTCATGAATTATCGGAGTGGGTGCATACACCCGCTTCTCTTCAAGGTCAATTTCTCGAGCTACCATGCTCTCCCTAATCATTTCATCCTCTAGGAAGACGGCGTGTCTCGTTTCCACAAACTTTGTATGTCTGTTAGGACAGTAGAAACGAAAACCTTTTGACTTTTTGGGGTAGCCAATGAAATAGCAACTCACTGTTTTGGGATCTAGCTTCCCAATGTTTGGGTTAAAAACTTTAGCCTCAGCAGGGCTCCCCCACACACGCAAGTGGTTAAGTGAGGGTACTCTTCCTGTCCACAACTCATACGATGTTTTAGGCACCGACTTACTTGGTACTCTATTGAGAATATGAATGGCGGTTTTTAACGCCTCCATCTACAGACTCATCGGTAAAGTGGAGTAACTTATCATACTACGTACCATATCTATTAGGGTACGGTTACGCCTTTCAGCTACTCCATTCTGCTGAGGTTCACCCGGTGTCGGTGTTTCGTACAAGCACCGGCAAGTAATTTATAGTAATGCGTGTTAGGCCCGAATGGTGCGCTAAAGGACACAAGATTTATACTGGTTCGGGCGGAACGTCCCTACGTCCAGTTTGCTGCTGCTTGTGTTATTAGCACCGTGAACGGTCTGTAGTAAGGGGTACAAATTGTCGAGAGAGGGACTAGTCCCAAGTCTCTGATGGAAGGATTGAAAGGTGGTCAAGAGCTTCGTAGCTGTGTGTATGAGTGCGTTCTATTGTTCGGTCCTATTTTTTCCGTCCCCCTTGATGGAGGAAGCGCATTCCCTTTTATAGATGAAGGGGCTGGCTTTACAAGGGTGAGGGCTCCAGGATGCGTACTCTACTTAGTCTTGTGGCTCACGTCTACCTGGCCAGGTCCTTAATTCTAATGAGTGCGAAGGAAGATAAGTGCTTACCATGTTGTCGATGTCTCTATAGGATGTCAGGTTAGTCACAGAATGCTGCCCTGCGTAGGGTATGGGCTGTAGTACAGTGGTTTTGACTTATGAGCCTCCCCCCAGCCTTGCTCCGTACGCCTTCTGGTTCCCATGATTCCTTGTTGGGAGAATTCAGGGTCGGGGTCCGGTGTAGCGCCGCGGCCAAGGCCTTCTGACTGGGAGGACCTGAGGGGTCGGGAAGAGGGCGCCGCTCCCTCGGGTCCATAGCGTGGTGACGGAATGTCCGTCGTTCGTGGAGATAGCAAATCCATTCTTGGAGCGTAGCGGTTGTCATATATCTTCATTGGGTTCCGTGTCCCAGAGCTGAAGGCGGCGCCTACAACTCTACAGGGTGAGGTGCACGCACCTGTAATACCTTTTGGGCTCTGCGGCGCCCAGAAGGGTCTAAAGCATCAGTCCTGTCGTTCCCTGGCAGTCCTTTTCCTGCCAGGGTGCAGGGTATGGTCGTTGGAGCCATTGTTGACCCGAACGTCTTGTCTCGTCCTATACCCATTATTATGAGGGATAGATATCGATCAGGGCGAGGCTCGTTCTGGGCCGTCGGGTGAGACAGAAACCAATCCCTATCTCTTGGGCGAGACTAACCCCATCCCTCCGAGATCGGGCGAGGCGGAATCCATCCCTTAGCCTTCGGGCGAGACCGAGCCCGCCCTATAGGCGTCGGGCGAGACAGAGATTAGCCTTGAGCCTTTGGGGCGAGGCAGGGTTATCCCACAAAGGCGTCGGGTGAGGCTGACCCCGCCCCTCCGGGATCGGGCGAGACGGAATTCATCCCTCAGCCCTCGGGCGAGACCAAGCCCGCCCTCAAGGCGTCGGGCGAGACGGAGTTTATCCCTCGGCCCTCGGGCGAGACCGAGCCCGCCCTCAAGGCGTCGGGCGAGACGGAGTTTATCCCTCGGCCCTCGGGCGAGACCGAGCCCGTCCTAAAGGCGTCGGGCGAGACGGAACCGAACTCCCGTCACTCGAACAAGGGATGACATGACGCCCTTATGCGTCCAGAAGTTTTTCACGTTTGGTGGTTATCGGTTCCACCTTCTGGGGTACCCTGGTATTAGGTCCCCGATAGTAGCCCCCGAGACTCTAGGTGATTCGAGTAGAACCGCCTAGAGGGTGTTTTTGATTTCGTCGAAGCTAATTTGCCGAAGGGTGCGCGCGAGCGCACCTGATGGGTGTAGCCCCCGAGCCCCTAGGTGACTCGAGTAGAGTCACCCGGGGGGTTGTATCGGCCCCTTCGCGGGTAAGGCTGAAGGACTTAGTTTTTTATCAACTGGATGTTTTTCCGAGTGGGTCGTGGCGTTCCGTTCGCTGGGAACTGATTCAGGGCTGTCCTAACTGGTGCTTCTGCCCTTGATGGCGGATCGTTCATGGATTCCTTCTTAGTTGGGCCGGCCGGCGAGTTTCTGGGCCCTAGGTGGGCCAAAGAGAAAAGAACAGGCCTTTGTGGCTCGCGTTTCTCCGGTGGGTAGAGAGTCTGGATTCGCTTGGGGAAGGCGAACCGCCCGCCGAGATTTTTGGGGTGAGAGGATAGGGAGTGCGGGCGCGTGTCCCGCGACGTGACGCGGTGGCGCGCGTGGCAGGCCCGGAGATCGAGGCGGACGGTTGCCCTTCTCGCGTCCGTCGCCCCCTATAAAACCACGGAGTTTACCCCCAGGGTTCCGTATTTCGCTCCCCTTCCTTTGCGTTCTGAAACATCCGCCGCCAATCTTTCCAGCCGCTCGCGCCCACATCGCCACCGTCGACCGGCCTGCGTTCGTGTTCCAGCCGCTGTCAAGCTCGCGCCTGCCCTTCCCTCCTACTGCTTTAATGGAGTTGTGGGGCAGATCAAGCATCACCTCCCGACGTCTAGAGGGCCTCGTCCGCTGTGGCCTTCTCTGTCCACTGTCCACCGTCCAGGAGTGGTTGCTTCCTGGCGACGAGGGTGAGCCGGTGCCGCCTGAAGGGTATGTCGTCTCTTTTGCCATCTTCCATGAGCGGGGATTCGGGGTACCTGCGCATAGATTCCTTCGGGGGCTATTAGATTACTATGAGGTAGAGCTGCAGGTATTTTCCGGGCTTTCTTTTTTCTTCGTATGTTTTTGTGTTTTCGCATTTCTGATATCAGTCTTCTTCCTCCTTAGATTCTTGTTGCTCGTAGCCGGAATAAATCCCAATTCCTCCGCGAATAGAAGGCGGAGTGGGATCGCCTTTCCGAGGAGGCTCGGCTATGAGCAGACATGGCCGCCTAGCTTGCTACTGTCTAGGAGCGGGAGGCCCAGGCGCGTCAGGATGCGGAGGAGGCGCACGGGATGTTCGAGGACCTGTCGGCGAGGTCTAAGCTGGATGGAGAGGAGATTACCAGACTCCAAAAAGAGCGAGACGAGCTACTGCAGAGGAATGCCGCGGCCAATGAGAAGGCCGGTGAAGTCCTGAAGGAGCTGGAGATGGAGCGGGACCTCCGGCGGAAGGCCGAGAGTAGGGCCACAGCCCTCCAGCAGAAGGTGGACGAGGACGTCGAGGTGGTCCGCTCTCTCCGGGCGGAGCTTGGTGACACGGTGGAAGGAAGGTTGAGTGCTGAGAATGTCGCCACCAAGCTGGAGAAAGAGGCTGCCTATACGCGAAGGGCCTTTCAGGTTAAGAGCGATGAGCACGATCTTCTACAAGCTGCGGTCGGGGTGGTCCTTAACGCCCTGAATGTGATGGAGCCGGTGGAGACCAGCCCGCTCACGGCTCGTGTCAGAGGTATCACGGCTCGGGTGGGCCAACTTGAGGAGAGTGCCTTTCACGCCGGGATTACCCAGGCCTTCACCGTCGCCCACGCCCATTATGAGAAGGAAATAAACCTGAAGGTGATGAGTGAAGGCTTTCCGTCCACCTACGAGGATGAAGAGCTGGAGGAAATGGAGAAGATGGTCGCTCCCCTTGCGAAGAACCTGGCAGACAGTCTGAAAGAAATGGTTCTCCCTCCGCGGGAGTAATTAATCGAACAATTTTGAGAACAGCTTATATGTAATATGTGGACAAGTGTCGGTACTTTTCGAGTCTGTGCCTTTCGTGCTTTTGTGTCTTAATTTCGTTTTGTTTGATTTTTTGCGATTTGATTTTTTACGGTCTTACCAATATGTTCCCCTGAATTATGCCGCTGATTATAATGCGAGGAGATTGTTCCAAAGGAAGGAAAGGAGGTGGTCGTACCTTAACAGCCCCCGAGTAAGGTCCGACCCCCGCACCTGCTGGGGTCGGGTGTTACTGGAGACCGGAATCGTGGTTTTGGTGACAATGGATGTCATCGCAATAATCCCCGCCCTGTCTTCCAACAGAAATCCCGACTGGGGACTCTATGGGCTCGGCAAGGTGGGGCCTTTGAACCTGTGTCCCTGCATTGTTTGGCCCAAGCCCCCGAGCCTTGTTAGGGTCTGATAGGGGTCGGCCATTATTTGCGTGTTACCTCGTCCTCGGTTTTCGCAATCGGAGGGGCTGAGTGAACGACACTTGCCTAGACGGCTTGAGTACCACGCTCAACGAGCTCGCTAACGGGTACGTTCGTGCGGAATCCGGGTCCATCATTTGCTGATGGGGTCGGTAGAGCCCTCTGATGGCACTCCACAACTTCTTAACCCGCCTCCCGGTAGATGCCTGAGTCGTTCGATAAGCTCAGGGGGCCCGATGGCCTCTCCTCGATGGAGATTCTGTGGGTTTGGCTCGAGGTTAGAATCGAACGAGAGAAGGTCGAGACGTCCCGGTTTGCTTCTGAGCGGGGTCGGGCAGGGCCGCTGGGGCTCGTCTCGGTTATCTCTCCCTGGCTCTGTTCGGCGTGAGGCGGCCTCGAGCCCTTCACGGGCCGACCTTCGAACCTCAGCCTGTGGTTGCCTATATCGAATGAGGCGACAGCCGTTTCGTGGTGTGACACGAATCGTTGGGATGCAATTTTTTGCATATGAAATGTTTTGAATGCAAGATTTAATTGAAAATAAAGGCGGGGTCGGTAACGTTACCTTGGTGATATGAGTGGCGAAAAAGCTCCTACCAAATGGGTTCGGGCCCTGATGTTTGTGACGAGGTTGGAAAACCTGCGTAAGAATTGCTATTCTTTGTTTTCGTGTCTCGGTGATGATCTGAGCTGTTCGATTAACTTGGGCAGCCTGACAGCTTCTCCTTTGGGGGAGATTCTATAGGTGGACCCCTCCGATCCCTTCTTTGAGAAGGCAGACGTTGAAACTAGAGACGCGAGGGGCGTTGAGTAGGATTTTTCTGGTGAATAGAAACACCATAGCTATCGGGGCGTAGGGTTTGCTAGTTCGTCCAGTTTTACTCAAAGCTTTGTGCCTGTATGTCGCGCCCTTAGTTTCAAGTGTACGGAGGGGTCGGGTGAAGAGGATGTCTAGACTGGTAGTCATCCTCGGCAGCCCCCGAGTGATGTTCGCGTCCCTGCTATTTGACGGGGTCGGAATCTTGCGAACAAATTTTAACGCATAAAGTGAGAAAGCTGAGAGGCTTATCTTTCTTTGGTCGTTCGTTCGTCGTGTCTTCTGGGCCGAATGGCCGACCCAGGAGATCTGAAAGGTCCCGTCGTCGGGTCGTCCGTGGTCCTGCATGGGGAGGCGAAAAGTTGTCTGCCTATGTGGGTGCCTTAATCACCGCGTCTGGAGCGGGTTAGTGGCGGGCCATACCCAGGCAGTGTTCAGTTTGACCAAAGAGGGGCGCCTCGTAGACCAGGGTTCGTCCCGTCACTTCTGGCACGTCCCCTCAGATATCAATCAGCATTGATTGCGTATTAAAAAAAAGGGAAGGGAGAGGGTTTTTCATCCGACCTTTCGCCTTTCCTTAGTTACAGTGTCTCCTCTTTACATAGGGAGGGGGAGAGGAGTTCTCATCCCACCTCCCCTTCTGCCTCTGAGCCACTGTCTCTCCTTCTTCTTCCTTTCCGCCGAACGCGTCCGTGCGTCGTGGCAGTTCCTGAGTGAGGAAGAGTAATGCCAGAGAGAGATAGAGAACTTACAACCTTGCTCGCGAGTCTGGTGCATGATGTCGAGCCGGAGGTTATCCAACGTAGATGAGATGGTGTGCGCGGCCCTTGGTGAGGAGTCGCTGCTGCTGAAGGAAAAAAGGCGTCGGTGGGAGTCGTACGTCGTTGACTGCGTCGTCGTTCGCTGCGCTCCTCCCTTGGCGGGAGGCGTTTCCTGCCCATACGCCGTTGTCAGGGTTATGGCTGGGGATGATGGCGTAGTCCCCAGACACCATGGCAGTGGCGTTGCTGCCGGGGTTGCGGCTGACGACGATGGCGTAGTCCCCGGACGCTCCGGCGGAGGCGTCGTAGATGGTGGCGCCTTCAAGGATCTAGCGAAGATGTCGCTGATGGAGAGCGTGGCACGGCGACCGCAGTAGACGAGCTGGCCCGTGTACACGCCCCGGACATCACCGATGGAGAGTGTGGCGCGGCGACCGCAGTAGCACTTGTGGTAGAGCTGAGCCGAGACTGTAATGAAATAACGTTGTGGGGAAGCCCCCGAGTAAACAGTCCTCTAAGTATATTGTTCCTTTTTTGTAATGACATCGCTTTGAAAGTGGTGAATTTGTGCAAAAAATGAACAAAATTACATCCTTTGCTTATAGCAAGTCATTTTTTTATCTTTCTCTCTTCTGTAGGAACAATTTTAGCGCTTTCCAACTCTTCTCATGGTCTAAGTCATAGGAAGCTAGGAACGTGGGCGAACTAATTCTGATTGAACTGGTGAGCAAAGAGGTTACAGTCGCTGGGGCATGGGTGTCTCGCAGTCCAACCGGTTGTATTCAGAATTGGTTCCCAAGATCTTAGCCCTCGAGACTCGTTTACGAGGCGAATGGAAAACTTAGAGAATGTTTGTAAGTATAACACAGTGATTTTTTGCAAGCGTAATACTTGTATTACACATGACATATGTTACGATCACATGCCAGCCCCCGAGTGAGGTCTGACCCCTCGCAATTTGCAGGGGTCGGAAGTCACTAAGGATCGGGGTTCTGTTAAGACAAAAACTGACAAGGAAAAGTGTAAGCTTATTTTAAGGATAGAAACGACGTAGCTGCTCAATGTTCCAGGCGTTGGTGAAGACCTCGCCTTTGATGGTTTTCAACCGGTAGGCGCCTGGGCGAAATATTTCTGCGACGATGTAGGGCCCTTCCCAGGGCGGGGAGAGTTTGTGGCGATCCTTGTTGCTCTGCACAAGACGAAGGACGAGGTCTCCGACGTTGAAGGCTCGACCCCACACCCGTCGGCTGTGGTACCGCTGTAATGCTTGCTGGTACTTAGCTGAACAGAGGAGGGCGACGTCGTGGGCCTCATCCAGCTAGTCCATGGCGTCTTGGTGAGATGCCTCGGCTCCCTGTTCGTCATATGCTCTGATTCTTGGTGCTCCATAGTCGAGGTCCGTCAGGAGAACGGCTTCGGAACCGTAGATCATGAAGAAGGGTGTGTAGCCGGTGGCCCGGCTAGGAGTCGTCCTTAGGCTCCAGAGCATAGCTGGGAGCTCAGCGAGCCAACGCGCGCCGAACTTGTTCAACCGGTTGAAAATTCTAGGTTTGAGGCCTTGAAGAAGCATGCCGTTTGCGCGCTCGACCTGTCCGTTCGTCCGGGGGTGCGCAACGGCTGCCCAATCGATTCGGATGTGTTGTTTATCACAGAAATGAATGAATTTCCTACCGGTGAACTGCGTGCCGTTGTCTGTGATGATGGAGTTCGGTACTCCAAAGCGATGGATGATGTCGAGAAAGAACAGCACAGCTTGCTCGGATTTGATTGTGGATATTGGCCGAGCTTCAATCCATTTTGTGAACTTGTCTATGGTGATAAGCAAGTGGGTAAAGCCCTCGGGCGCCTTTTTAAGTGGCCCAACCAGGTCAAGCCCCCAGACCGCGAAGGGCCACGTGATGGGGATCATCTGGAGAGCCTGGGCCAGGAGGTGTGTTTGCCGAGCGTAGTATTGGCACCCTTCGTAGGTGCGTACAATTTGCTCGGCATCGGCTACTGCGGTGGGCCAATAGAAACCCTGTCGGAATGCCTTCCCAACCAAGGTTCTTGGTGCGGCATGGTGACCGCATGCTCCACCGTGGATGTCGCTCAGGAGGAGTTTTCCCTGTTCGCCAGGGATACAAAGTTGCAGAATTCCGATGTGACTTCGTTTGTAGAGTTCGCCCTCTACAAGAACGAAGGATTTGGCGCGTCGCGTGAGCCATCGGGCTTCTGTCTTGTCGGTTGGTAGTACGTCGTGGAGGAGATAGTCGAGGTAAAGCGTTCTCCAGTCACTGGGAGGATCGGACTCCATTGCTGAGTCTTCTTCAAGCTCCATGACCTCAGGGTTGGGAGGAACAGTTGGTGGATCGGCCTTGGGGGTCGGACTAGAAGGGCCATCGTTGGCTTGTTCCGACCCCACGTAGCGTACCGAGGGTTTGTGTTGATCACTGGCAAAGACGCCTGTTGGAACTAGCTCTCGGCTGGATGCTGCTTTTGCGAGCGTGTCGGCCGCTTCGTTGAGGCGCCTGGGGATATGATTGAGTTCGAGTCCGTCGAATTTGTCCTCCAGACGTCGGACCTCTTGATAGTACGCCTCCATCTTGGTATCATGGTAGCCTGATTCTTTCATGACCTAGTTGACGACTAGCTGAGAGTCGCCCCTGACGTCGAGGCGTCGGATGCCCAGCTCGATGGCGATTCATAGGCCGTTGATGAGCGCTTCGTATTCTGTAGTATTGTTTGATGAGGGAAAATGAAGCCGAACCATGTACCTCATGTGGACCCCGAGGGGGGATACAAAGACTAGTCCTGCTCCGGCGCCCTTCTTCATCAGCGATCCGTCGAAGTACATTATCCAGTACTCTTGATCGACGGCTGCTGGTGGCATCTGGACCTCGGTCCACTCCGCGATGAAGTCAGCTAGTGCCTGAGATTTGATCGCCGTTCGGGGGACATAAGAAATGCCCTGATCCATCAGTTCGAGTGCCCACTTTGCGGTTCTTCCCGTAGCGTCATGGCTACGAACAACCTCGCCGAGGGGGAACGACGTCACTACTGTCACGGGGTGTGACTCGAAGTAGTGGCGTAGCTTCCTTTTGGTGATGAGGACGGTGTAGAGGAGTTTCTGGATCTAGGAGTAGCGGGTTTTGGAGTCGGATAACACCTCGCTGATGAAATATACAGGGCGCTGCACCTTGAAGGCGTGCCCCTCTTCCTCTTGCTCTACTATTAAGGCGGAGCTAACCACTTGGGTGGTGGCCGATATATATAGTAGGAGAGATTCTCCATCGCACGGAGGAACTAGGACCGGCGGCTTAGTTAAAAATCGTTTAACCATGTCAAGTGCCTCCTGAGCCTCGGCTGTCCACTCGAAGCGGTCAGTTTTCTTCAGGAGTCGATAAAGGGGGAGTCCTCGTTCGCCGAGGCGTGAAATGAATCGGCTGAGGGCGGCAAGGCACCCGGTGATCCGCTGAACCCCCTTTATGTTTTGGATCGGGCCCATCCTCGTGATGGCTGATATCTTCTCTGGGTTGGCTTTGATGCCACGCTCGGAGACGATGAAGCCGAGCAGCATGCCCCTCGGGACCCCGAAAACACATTTTTCGGGATTGAGCTTGATGCCGTTCGCCCGGAGTTTCGCAAAGGTGCGTTCAAGGTCGGCGACAAGGTGGTCAGCCCGCTTGGATTTGACTACGATGTCGTCGACATAGGCCTCAACGGTTCGCCTGATGAGGTCACCGAAGCAACTAAGCATACAACGCTGGTACATTGCCCTAGCGTTCTTCAGACCAAACGGCATTGAAACATAGCAAAATGATCCGAAGGGCATGATAAAAGATGTCACGAGCTGGTCGGACTCTTTCATCGCGATTTGATGGTAGCCTGAGTATGCGTCAAGGAAGTAGAGGGTTTCGCACCCCGAGGTGGAATCGACTATTTGGTCTATTCATGGCAAAGGAAATGGATCCTTTGGACATGCTTTGTTGAGGCCAGTATAATCAACACACATTCTCCATTTCCCGCTCTTTTTTCGGACAAGAACAGGATTCGCTAACCACTCTGGGTGGTATACTTCCTTAATGAATCCTGTGGCCAGTAGTTTGGCTATCTCCTCGCCGATGGCCCTGCGTTTCTCCTCGTCGAAGCGGCGTAGGCGTTGTTTCACTGGCTTGGAGCCCGGGAGGATCTGGAGGGTATGCTCGGCGACCTCCCTCGGGATGCCCGGCATATCCGAGGGTTTCCACGCAAAGATGTCCTTGTTGGTGCGGAGGAAGTCGACGAGCGCGCTTTCCTATGCGGAGGAGAGCGCGGTCCCGATTCGGACTTTTTTGCCCTCGGAGCTACTGGGATCCAAGAGGACGTCCCTGGAGCCCTCTGCCGATTCGAACGATCCAGACGACTTCTTTGCGTCGGGTGTCCCTTCAATGACCTCCTCCTTGAGGGTGGCGAGCTCTTCGGATGCGATGACCGCGGATGCGTGTCCGCAGCATTCGACCTCGCACTCGTAAGCGCGCTGGAAGGAGGTGCCGATGGTGATGATCCCACGGGGGCCCGGCATCTTCAGCTTCAGGTATGTGTAATTGGGTACGGCCATGAACTTCGCGTAACATGGTCGCCCCAGAATGGCGTGGAAAGTCCCCGGGAACCCCACTACATCGAAGGTGAGGGTCTCAGTCCGGTAATTGGATCGATCCCCAAAAGTGACGGGCAGGTCAATCTGCCCTAGTGGCACGGCTTGCCTTCTAGGCACGACGCCATGGAAAGGTGCTCGGACGGGACAGAGGTGCGTTCGGTCGACGCCCATCTCGTCGAGCGTCTTGGTGTACATGATGTTGAGGCCGCTGCCCCCATCCATCAGTACCTTGGTGAGCCGCTTTGGACCGACGATCGGGTCGACGACAAGCGGATACCTTCCTGGGTGTGGGACGGCATCCGGATGGTCGGTCCGGTCGAAGGTCCAGCGGTATAGACTTCTCGATGTGCGACCTTCTGGCGGCGCCTGGAGTCGTAGGCCGGTGATCCTCTGAAGATCATGAGGGCATCGGTCGGAGTTGGGAAGGTGTCGTCCTTCTCCTCCGTGTCGTTAGTGGTGGGAACAGGCTTCTTCCCCTGCTCCCCCTTGTTCAGGCCCCCGGCCAAGTATTTGCGCATAAGGCCGCATTCCTTGTATAGGTGCTTGGCCGGGAAGGCGTGGTTTGGGCATGGCCCCTCGAGCATTTTCTCGAAGTGGTTTGGAGTGCCCTCCGTGGGCTTCCGGCCACCTTTGCGGTCGGCAGCGGCCACGAGCGAGTTGTCGCGCCGTTGCTTCTTATTTTTCCCTTTGGCGGGATGGTTGGAGGCGCCTTCGCTGGCGTCCTCATCCCGCCTTGTCTTTCCGTCGGAGCGATCAAAGATGGCTCCGACTGCCTCCTCTCCAGAGGCATGACTGGTGGCGATGTCCAGAAGTTCCTTGGTAGTTCGCGGGCCCCTACGTCCTAGCTTGTGGACCAGGGATTCGCAGGTCGTTCCGGACAGAAAGGCTCCTATCACGTCGGCGTCGGCAATGTTCGGGAGCTCGTTGCACTGTCGGGAGAAACGCTGGATGTACCCGCGGAGGGTTTCATCGGCCTTCTGACGGCAGTTCTTGAGGTCCCATGGGTTTCCAGGGCGTTTGTACGTGCCCTGGAAATTACCCACGAAGATCTCAGTCAGATCCGCCCAACTCTGAATAGCATTGGACGGTAGGTGCTCCAGCCATGCTCATGCCGAGTCGGCCAAGAACAGCGGGAGATTGCGAATAATAAAATTATCATCACTCGCACCACCGGCCTGACATGCAAGCCGATAGTCTTAGAGCCAAAGCCTAGGATTTGTTTCGCCAGAATATTTAGGAATGTTCGTAGGCGGTCGATACCTTAGGGGGAACGCAGCGTTGAGGATGTGCCGGCCAAAGGCCTGAGGGCCTGGCAGGACGGGGCTCGGGCTTCGGTCCTCGTTGCTGTCGTAACGCCCGCCACATCGGGGATGATAGCCGTGGCGCGCTGCTTCTCCATCGTCGCCGTGGGCACGTCTCCGGGTGTCGATGATGCTGCGTACGTCACGGCCACGGCCAAGGCGTTGATGTACAGGGACGACGGAGGGCTGCCCGCCGACTGGCGGTGTTTGGTGTACGGATGCGTCCTTGGTGGGACACACTAAGGGCGCGTGCTGGCTGGTGTCGGGTTCGCGTCGTCGAGACAACGAACTTTCTACCTGCTACGCTGCTGCACGCTCGAGCAACGTGCGAATCTCCCGATAAGCGCGTCGATCCTCGAACGTCGCGGCCTCCGAAAGGCCATGCAGCAAGGTGGTTGCTGCGGCGATGTTCTGGCTGGCTCGGGCAAAGTGAGGAAAGGCCCCATCGTCGGTGAGGATCCTTTGATGTACGGTGTGGGCTGTGGCGCGCATGCGCCCCCCGTCTTTGCGGCGTTCAATCTCGCGATTGATGTCCGCGTATTCCCGTGCGAGCCCTTGCCCGGCCTCATCGATCTCTTGCTGACAAGCCCTTAGCTGCTCCATCCTCAGGTGAGATGGGGCTGTCCCCTCTTCCCCGGATCTGCTGTCAGGATTGTTTGTAGGGGTGGCCTCTTCCCTGGAGGCGCTTTCGACGTGACCCTCGGGGGTCTGTGTCATGTAGCATTCCCGGGAAGGGTGGTGGCTCCCCCTACTAGAATCTGAGCTGGAGAGCGATACAGGCTCCTCGTTGAGGAGCTCGTAGAGGGTCTCCGTATCCCGCTCAATCGCCCCCACGAACTCGATGTCCGTGGGTGGTTGAACCACACGTAGCGCCAGAAGGCGGCCAGCGGTTGCCGCAACGTTGCGGAGACCGAATGGAAATGCTGTCGGGGCGCTCCATACGGACCCTTCCGGACACATGGTGGCGTTGTGAGAGGCCTCCTTGGGTGACGGGACTCCCCGGGAGTTGCCCGATGGGCCCTCAAGCCTGAGACGGCTGAGGTTGATGGAAGGGGGAGATGGGGCGGCTGAGTGAGTCAGCGCCAGCTCTCCTCCTAATGTGATGATGAAATCCAGGTCGCCGAAACGCACGTGTGCGCCCGGGGCCCAGGTGATTGCGTGGGTGGCCATCCGAGACCTGATTTGGAACGCGCAAAGCCCCTACCTGGCGCGCCAACTGTCGGTGTTTCGTACAAGCATCGGCAAGTAAATTTATAGTAATGCGTGTTAGGCCCGGATGGTGCGCTAAAGGACACAAGATTTATACTAGTTCGGGCGGAACGTCCCTACGTCCAGTTTGCTGCTGCTTGTGTTATTAGCACCGTGAACGGTCTGTAGTAAGGGGTACAAACTGTCGAGAGAGGGACTGGTCCCAAGTCTCTGATGGAAGGATTGAAAGGTGGTCAAGAGCTTCGTAGCTGTGTGTATGAGTGCGTTCTATTGTTCGGTCCTATTTTTTCCGTCCCCCTTGATGGAGGAAGCGCATTCCCTTTTATAGATGAAGGGGCTGGCTTTACAAGGGTGAGGGCTCCAGGATGCGTACTCTACTTAGTCTTGTGGCTCACGTCTACCTGGCCAGGTCCTCAATTTTGATGAGTGCGAAGGAAGATAAGTGCTTACCATGTTGTCGATGTCTCTGTAGGATGTCAGGTTAGTCACAGAATGCTGCCCTGCGTAGGGTATGGGCTATAGTATAGTGGTTTTGACTTATGAGCCTCCCCCAGCCTTGCTCCGTACGCCTTCTGGTTCCCATGATTCCTTGTTGGGAGAATTCGGGGTCGGGGTCCGGTGTAGCGCCGCGGCCAAGGCCTTCTGACTGGGAGGACCTGAGGGGTCGGGAAGAGGGCGCCGCTCCCTCGGGTCCACAGCGTGGTGATGGAATGTCCGTCGTTCGTGGAGATAGCAAATCCGTTCTTAGAGCGTAGCGGTTGTCGTATATCTTCGTTGGGTTCCGTGTCCCAGAGCTGAAGGCGGCGCCTACAACTCTACAAGGTGAGGTGCACGCACCTGTAATACCTTTTGGGCTCTACGGCGCCCGGAAGGGTCTAAAGCATCAGTCCTATCGTTCCCTGGCAGTCCTTTTCCTGCCAGGGTGCAGGGTATGGTCGTTGGAGCCATGGTTGACCCGAACGTCTTGTCTCGTCCTGTATCCATCATTATGAGGGATAGATATCGATCAGGGCGAGGCTCGTTCTGGGCCGTCGGGTGAGATGGAAACCAATCCCTATCTCTTGGGCGAGACTAACCCCATCCCTCCAGGATCGGGCGAGGCGGAATCCATCCCTTAGCCTTCAGGCGAGACTGAGCCCGCCCTATAGGCGTCGAGCAAGATAGAGATTAGCCTTGAGCCTTTGGGGCGAGGCAGGGTTATCCCACAAAGGCGTCGGGTGAGGCTGACCCCGCCCCTCCGGGATCGAGCGAGACGAAATTCATCCCTCAGCCCTCGGGCGAGACCGAGCCCGCCCTCAAGGCGTCGGGCGAGATGGAGTTTATCCCTCGGCCCTCGGGCGAGACCGAGCCCGCCCTCAAGGCGTCGGGCGAGACGGAGTTTATCCCTCGGCCCTCGGGCGAGACCGAGCCCGTCCTAAAGGCGTCGGGCGAGACGGAATCGAACTCCCGTCACTCGAACAAGGGATGACATGACGCCCTTATGCGTTTAGAAGTTTTTCACGTTTGGTGGTTATCGGTTCCACCTTCTGGGGTACCCTGGTATTAGGTCCCCGACACCCGGTGTTGAATACTGGGTGACTATACCATTCTCCTGTAAGAACCTTGCAAAAGGTCCAGGAACTTGTCCATATGGGGTATGCCGACCGTAGTACTTCCCCCCACGGTCAGACCTGACTATCTTAATCTTTAAATCATGCTAATTTTCAACTTCTGCTTTAAATATTTTGAATTTATCCAACGCTTCTGTTCTTTCTTTAATTAGATAAATATAGCCATAACGGGAGTAATCATCTGTGAATGTTATGAATGAATCAAAACCATCCACACTCTTTACAGGAAAAGGACCATAGATATATGTGTGAATAATCTGTAGAATTCCTACGCTTCGTTTGGCATCTTTCTTAATTTTCTTTATATACTTTCCTTTTATGCAATCTCTACATTGTTCTAAATCTGAGAGCTCTAATGGAGGAAGAATATCATTCTTAACTAGTCTTTCTATTCTCCTCCTCGAAATATAGCCTAAACGACAGTGCCATAATTTCGACAACGCATCGTGAGCTCTCTTTTGTTTTCTGTTTGCATTGTTCGATGAGGATACATTCTCATTCACATCACATACGGAATTCATATTTTCACGAAGTGATAACAAATAATGCTCGTCTTGTCGGAAGGCAAGACCAATACATCTATTATTAAACAATATCTGATATTTGCCATTTCCAAAATGGCAATCATAACCATCATGGTCCAACTTTGATACACTAATCAAGTTTCTTTGCAAAGAAGGTACATAAAGAACATTTCTAAAAAAAGTATGAAGCCATCAGCAAGCTCTAGCGGAAGATCACCAACGGCCTCAACATCTGCTTGTACTCCATTTGCGACTTTAATGAAACTTTCGCTTCTTTGCAAAGTTCTCATCGAACGGAATCCCTGTAATGAATTAGCAACATGAATAGTTACACCTGAATCAATCCACCAAGTAGATTTTGAAAACTTGACATACAAGAATTCATTTACGAACGTAATAATATTCTCACCTTTATTTTTCATAATCATCTTTAAGAAATCGGGACAATTCTTCTTATAATGTCCCGTCTTCTTATAGTAGAGACACTAGTCTTTATCCACTGGGAATTGCTTGTTCTGAGACTGTTGCATGGGACCCTTTCCAGATGACTTGGAGGAAGAGCTGTTATTATAGTTCTTTTTCTTATCTTTTAGGTAGTTGACAGTACCACCCTGTGAAACTTTTATTCTTTCCTCCTCCTACACACACATGGCTATGAGCTTTTCTAAATCCTATTTTCAGGCTGTATGTTGTAATTAACAACAAAGGTGTCAAATTCTTTGGGCAAAGAAGCAAAAATCAAATGAATAAGAAACTCATCCTTGAGTGTCAAATCCATTGGTTTGAGCTTAGATGCCAAATTGCTCATTCTCAGTATGTGCTCTCTAATGCCACTGCCGCCACCAGAGTACCTTTCTGCGACCAGCTGCATGATCAGCTGGGTTACATATGTCTTTGAAGAGCCAGTGAACTGACGCTTTATTCTTTCTAGGTACTCTGTGACCGTGTCACAGTCTAGAATTGAGCCCACTATTGCAGGCTCAATTGTATTCTTTATCACAGCCAAACATTTCTTATTGGCTGTGACCCGCTTTCTATTTTCAAGGTCAAAAGACATCTTTATGGGAGCAAAGTCCCGCTCTCTGTTCTGCCATGCAGCATCAGTCTCATCTGTCTCCCTCACCGGTGCCACAGGTTCTTTGGGACACGGTGTGGTGACTACCCAGTCCACCTCAGCCAATATGAAGGCCAAGTCGATCTTTTTCTTCCATTCAATGTAGTTATCCCCTTTTAGAGTGGGGATCTCTTTGATACAACTCATCAAGTTGTATCCGCCTGAAAACACAATTCAAATAGTGTGAGAACATAAATAATAACAACAACAATTGCATGCCTTAGTTCAACGTTGGTCAAAATTAAAACATACAATTGTTCTCTACACTAATTCTACATCACCGTTGGGCAGAAATAGAATTAATGGAAGACAAAAACATTATAATATTGCCATTAATCAACGTTGATCAGAATAACAACAATATTATAATCAATTTAAAACATATCCATTTTCAAAATTAAATTCTCTCGTTGGTTCGAATTTAATAATGAAAATTACATCTTTAAATACGCAGCGGAAACATTAACATTCAAAAATCATTTTTCTAGAAACATAAAGGTACTGTTCTGTTCTCTATGCAAAATTGTCGTTGTATCAAAAATTTGCACAGAATTTGACATCAAAATCAATTCAAATTCATCAAATATGAAGTAAACAGTTTCTGGAAAAAAACAAATAAACAGTTGCGAGCTATACTGTGTACAGGCCATTTCGGCCCAGCAACACACGCGCGGCCCAGCTCGCGTGGCCCTTTTTTTGGCCAATCCTTTTCTGTTGGCCCAACAGCCAAAACGGCCTAGCCCACTTCCTTCGCGCGACGCCCGGCTACACGCAGGCCGCAACCTAGGCCTGGGCCGGCAAAGCTAGTCGACTGCGCTCGCCCGCCTGGGCCGCATTTGGCCTGGCCACTGCCAGCCGTTGATCTTCATCGGACGGCTGGCCGACGATGTCGCGCGCATCAAAACCGCGACGCGTTCATCCTCCCAAAACCCTAGCCTCATTTGACTCCCTCCCTTTCTCTCTCCACGCCGCATCCAAGTAACTGAGCACCAGCATCAGCCGTCCATGGCGGTAGGAGAGATGAGAGTCCGGCGCCGCCACGGGCCCCCTCGCCGGTGCGCGCGCTCCCCTTTGGGTGAGCGCGCCACCGTCGAGCGGCCTCGCGTTGGTGCCCTGAGTAGAGACTGTGCGCTGAGCAGTGACTCGTCTTCTTCCCACGTGCCAGCGTAGAGGCGGCGCGGTCCCCTTCCCGCACCATGGCGGTGACGACGGCGGGGAGAGGACCCGGGTAGGATCCCTTCCCCTCCATCCTTTCTCTGTTCATGCTAGGGTTAGGGTTACGATTTTGGATTCTTTTCCGATTTGAAATCGGTTCTCTTTCTTTCCTTTCTCCAAGGTCTAGATCTACACTATTGACCCAAAACCCGATCTAGGGTTTGTATGTATCTTTTCTTTTCTTTTCCCAAACTCTCTAGAGTTAGGGTTAGATTTTCTTTCATCCGAACCTTCATCTAACCTCGATCCGAGGTTAGGGTTCAACCGAACCCTTTGTCGACCGAAGCCCCTTTCTACATTCTAGATCCGCACTGGATTTCTATTTGTTAAGCCAGATCTATACCTAAACTGTGGCTCTGATACCAATGTTATACTCTCTAGATCGTCCAGTAGTAGATCTTAGGGTTTGTTTCTTTTGAATACGGGATGAATAGAGGGGGAGATAGGAGAGAGGTGTTTGTGTTGAACCTGAGCCCTCAGAGGGAGTTGCGGATGAACTAGAGCTGGCCATCTCAGGTTCGGTAATGAAGGTCTGCGCACGGGCAGCGACTGGTGGAGTAGAGGTGGCACAAACGTCGATGCAGCGCAGACGGACGGTGTGGCAGTGACGACGACGAAGTCAGTGGAGCTTCCCGTCGTTGGCTGCGCGCCCTCTCAGATCGGTCTAGGGTTTGTCGGTGGGGTTTGCGGCTCACGGTGAACCTCGTACCTCGAGTCGCTAGCCCCCACCACTTTATATAGCGCAGTGCGACGGGGGCCCACCAACCATGTAGGGTTGGGCGCCCCCGATCAGGGCGCGTGACCAAGGCCCAATAGGCCGTTGGGCTTATTGGCTGGGAGATCAATCTAACACATCAACCTAGACACACGACCCAATTTTTTTTTAATTTGGTCCTTTTTTTTTAAAGAAAATTCATGTTTAAACGTCTGAGCCACATAAACTCAACTTTGAACCTTGGAGGTCGACGTCATGATTTACGGTGTCGAGGTTACATGTCTCGGCGCCATGACTCACGGCGCTAAGGTGCCTGGCCCTATTTTGCGTGGACAACGATCTGGCGCTTACGTGGCACACAACTCGACGCCATACATCACGGCGCCGAGGTATTAACCCTATACGTGGCTCAAGCCAGCGCCACTTCTCTCTCTCCCTCTCGCGCTCGTCTCAGCCAACCACACCGCCGCCGTCCGCGCCCCCTGCCCGTGCCCTCGCAGGCCACGGTAGACCCCGCCGATGCCCTCGTAGCCCGCGGCTAGGGAGACGAGGACGACGACGACGAAGAGGACGAGGAGGACGAGGAGCGTGGTTATGATTAGCTTGACGAGTCTCAGCTCCAGGACGCTCCTTCGACTCAGCCTACGCAGGTTGCAGGAACTAGACGACGCTGTCCGCCTTGTTCGTATACTCCGGGCACCGACGCTCTTGGCCCCAAAGGTAAGGATAAGACTAGGAGGCAGTGACAAGGACTTGTAGGTTAGGACTAAGCTTATTTTGCATGGCCCTAGAATCACAACTTATTTGGACTGCATGGACTTTGCTTTATTTTACATGTCTAGAGCTTTGTACAATATGCAGTTACTTTGCTATAACTATTGGGACTGTATGGACATTGTAGAGTATTTGGATTATGCTAGACATGTTGGCCTCGTTCGGATGGTGCTAAAAAACACTGTTCATGGATGGTTTCTACTGTTCACGGATGGTTCTCTCTCACAAATTCCTCCAGATTCCTCCAAGCGAACATGGCTGTTATGTTGGTTGTGATGTTCTATGTAGTTGTGTTGTGTTATTTGGATGACTAAATGTTTGGATCATATTATAATGTCTGTGTTTCTGATTGTGGATGCTCCTGAAACAAGGGAGACTCTTGCGAATTTTTCATGCGAATCATTCATTATACTACACAGCTAAAAAAGACACAAATATAGTACACGAATTAAATGTTAATATATTTTTGGTACATTCCCTTTTTAAAAACTAAATAGTTCTCTTAACACCCATATAAATAAAATTATTTAAAGCATTGAACGTGTGTAGTCTAATCGTATCGTACACAGGCTTTGTAGATGAATCTAGGCTTTTCAGTATTAGTAAACGAATCTAGGCTTTTTAGACAATGAAAATAGCCTTTTCAGTTAGAAGGATGAGAAGGACGATGACAACAGCGATTTATCACTTCATATACGTAGTACACCTATACCATCTAGGTTTTTCACTGATTTATCATGTCACCGTCGAATAGACTTTTCAGTAAATGAATCTAGGCTCTTTAGTGTCCATTGAAATAGGCTCTTCAGTGATACTAAGTAGGCTTCTCAGGACCATTTACACCACATTAAAATGGCAACTAAACCTTCCTCTGCCTATATATACGCAATGTTGGATGCATTGCTACTTACTTTGCAACGAGTATTTCCTTTCGTTGCAGTAGAAATGTCTGGAGGGTCATCCAGAGGGAGGGGAAAGGGGGAGGAAGAGAACTCCCATTGTGTGGGAGAGTTCTATGGGTCCTGATTTATTTGAGGAAGCACTGTATAAGAGGTTTCCAGTTGAGAGCAAAAATGATTTCACGAAAGAGACATCACTGAGAGGATACGATGACCGGAGAAGAAGAGTGGCCAAAATGCATGCATGGTGAGGACTACTTAGTGCACATGTTCACCGAGAGATAAATGGAGGTCGTTGTTTCTTCAAATGCCTACGGGCATGGATAATTGCTATTACTATTTGTTTTTTTTCAATATGTACCTCTTCTATACTACAACTAACAGGATGTATTTATTATAGTCTTCTGAGGCCAAAGAAAACTGTGGATTCACTAGATGGGTCAATCCTCATCCAATTTATCTGCACCAAGAGTACATCTACTACCTGCAGGACTGTATCTTCGATCTAGAAAGGGAAGTTAGCAGCGGTTACAAGGACAATGAAGACGACGACAACAACGATGCCGGTTCACAGAAGGCACTCTGCAATGATCCATATTACACCTGCCCTAATCACAAGAACAAGGGGCCTCCGCCACCACCCCCGCCACCACCACCAACAACAATGGGAGGATACTATAGAAAAGGTGCAACACAATTTGCTATGTGACCGCACTACTAACTAGAACAAATCTATCTTATTTGCATGCCACATCTATGTGTTTGTTGTTTGGTTTAATTACCTAAAGCATATTAGGGTTAGTCGAAGGACCTATGTACCCTTGTTTGGTACATGTTCTCACATGTCATTTCATGTGCTTGTTGTTCGCTTCAATTACCTAAGGCATGTTAGGTTTAGTCCAAGACCTACATGTTCTCACATGCCATTTCATGTGTTGTGCGTGTTGAATTATGTAATGCAGTACTTCGTTAGGTTTTATTTATAGTACGTTAACTCATTTCGCTACCTCCACATTATTAAACTGAATATTACGATCACAAATAATGAAACCAACAACACAATGAAAAGTCCAATACTTAGGCACATTAAACAACACAATAACGATAGAAGTACATGTTGACAAACTAAATAGCATCCATACTTAAAGTGTATTACATGACAACACAATACAAAGTTCAAAAATAGACAATATTGTTTATGAATAAACCATACAACTAGCAAGTCATGCTAACTACTGAGTGCAACGAGGCCACTTTCTCTTTCTTAGGACATCGGGATTCTTCTCCATCGCTGCTTTCGCTTGGCGCGCACGCTCAAGCTTCTTCTCCCTCTCCTCCCTATACGCAGCAACACACCTCCTTTCCTCCTCTTCCTTGTGCTCCTTTTCTACAACCTCCTCTTTGCGTCTCTTGTCGATCATCTCCTTGTCCTCTGTCTCCCAACACAACAATTTCTGCATCCACTCCTTGTCTTCCGGTTTGATCTCAGTGTTGATCCACTGCTCAAAATCATAGAGCGGTGGAAGAATCTGCAATACATGCAAATGTTACACAACAAAAAATTCATGCATGATTTCATATGAAACAAAATAATTACTACACAGCAATAATTTCTCACCATCTTGTTAATGTGGCGCTGACGAAGTGTAGGCTGAAACGTAAAATTGGAACACATCCAGTACCTCTGCTTATACGTGTCCTCTTCATCGGACTTGGCCACCTTGCAAGGATCACCGTAAAAATACATGGACACAGGAACACCACTTGGCAGAGACAATGGATCGAAGGCATTTTCGGTCATCCGGCCATAACTACAATTGAAACAATTTCGTTCTAAAAACCATAGGCAATGAACATTAAACCATAAACCGAGGACTTCTCATTTGCTACACATCAATGAAACCATAATATAACAAGATGCGCTGAGGTTACCTTGATTTAGTAGCTTTTCCATGCCTCATCCTAAGGTTACATATTACAAATATTAATAATCGCTTCAAAACCCTAGTAATGACGTACCTACGGCTACAAAATACACCAAACATAGAACAAATCAATGCTTAAAAAATGAGTAGGGGAGAGAGAATACCTTGCTCTTGAAGATATATGGATCAAATCAAAGTTTTAAAGATGTAAATAGTCGATTTAAGATATTAGACGGGTTGGGAAGAGGAAGAACCTGAGAGGGAGGAGGAACAAATGAAACAAGTCTCGAATAGGGAAAGCCGGGAGTGGGTTTGAATCCAGGCTCGACGCTGTGATATATGACGCCGAGGTGTGTGCCACGTAAGCGCCAGATCGTCGTCCACGCAAAAATAGGGCCTGGCACCTCGGCGCCGTGAGTCATGGCGCCGAGACGTGTAACCTCGGCGCCGTGAATCACGGCACCGACCCCAGCGTCTAAAGTTGAGTTTATGTCGCACAAGGGTCTAAATGTGAATTTTCTTTAAAAAAAAGATCAAATTACAAAAAATAAATAAATTAGGGACACACGACAGCAACGCGTCAAACCTTATTGGTGACAAATATCACCAAATAATGTTATGCATCGTACCGTGTCTAGCCTGCCATGAGACGTGACATCGTGACCACAAAAATATCTCGCAACAACCCAGTCCGGCCCGACGCCACCGCCGCCGGATCATCCATCACTGCATCAGGGCAAAAGAATATCGTGATTCCATTTCCATGCCGCCCATGGGGATTGGGGAGGGAGTTGGGCGTAGCCGCGTAGGCAAGGAAGCAAGGACGGAAGGCACGGGGAAGGCGTGCAGAGAGGATCCCGGGCCGCCGCAAGCCATCTCCCTCCGAAGATATTTCTCACCAAAGCGTCCACCGGCAGCGCGCTCAGCCGGCCCCGGCCAGGCCAGCCGACGTGGAAAAGCCATGCCGTTGCGGAGGGAAGCCGGATAAAAAGCGCGGCCTGTCCCCTCCCCAGCCTCCCCCACGCTCGGGTTCGACTCGACCGGTCGGTCCACCGCTTTCACCCGCTCCGCTCCGTTTCCGTCGCTCCGAAGTCCGAACCAAGGAGCCGCGCCACGCGAGAGGGGGCCGCGTCGCGGACGGTAGGGCTGTCGAATCCTCCTCCGCCTCGTCCCTTGTCGTCCACAGACCACAGCCCAGTCTCTTCGTGTTGCGGTTGTGATGTTTGCCGCGCTTGTGGCCGTGGAGGCGCTGATGTGAGGTTTGATGTGGCGGTGGTGCATTTGCAGGTGGCGGTTTTGTGTCTCGGTGGGCGGGGGTGTGGACGACCGACCGACCGGAGCGGAAGGCCGGAGATGATGGACGAGGGGGCGCCCGATCTGCGAGACCTCGTGCGCCCGCCGGTAATCCTTTTTCCCCCAGCGCGTTTGGTTTGACCGCGGATTCGTTTGGTTGGTGTGCAGTTGTGGCGCCAAGTTTTTTAAGATGTTTGTTTGGGTGATCTGCTGAGATACCTGGGTGTACTAAAATTTCGAACAGCTGTTCGATTTTGGGTTAAAAACAAAGGGGCGTTGGAGCTGCTAGTTTAGATTTTTGGACCTCTTTGTTAGTATCGCCGAGCACAAAATGGAGGAGTAGAATCACGGTTTCTTCAGGAGGCCGTTGTACAACATATGTTTTTTTTTTGTTACGCAGGATTTACGGGGATACGTGAGATTTTTATATGATTCAAGTGGTCATGGCTTGAGCATCTTGAATGATATATGCAGCTCACAATAGTTTGCTTGGATAGCTGTTGCTATTGACTTGGTGGAAAAACCAGTTCCCGTGTGTGGCTGCCGGTTTTGACATTACTTTGGATTGTGTTCTTTTTCTACATTGCTCAGAGATTGTGTGAGGCTTTCATGAAGTGTATTAAATGAGAGAAGTGGGTGCTAAGTTGTCAAAGTATCAAGGTTGCGCCACAAGTGATACTTGAGCATTCCATGCTATTAAAAGACGATTTCCTTGAACAATTGTAATCTGCAATTTTGATCGTTCTGTTAAGTTGCTTTAACTTGACTGATGTGATGTGCAAAAAAAAATTTTTGGTGATAACTTTGCTGACCTTTCATTTGAGAGGACAAGTAGACATGGACAAAAAGGGTAATTCAGTTAAGTTGTACTTTGGACTTTTGGGGACAGGTTGATTATTCAGCTCTTCTGGGTTCAATCTTTTAGGGGTTGTTTGGATCTTAAGTTTTGTGAGAACCAGAGCCTTAAAACCCGTTTTTAGTTCATTACCCAGAAAACCCTGTTTGTTTTCTCTAACTAACTTTGAGATAAGTAAAAACGGTTTCCAGTAAACTCAGAATACCAAGTTTTACCAAAATCTATTCCTAGACGTTTTTATAAAAACCGTCATAAACTAAGCACGTTTCTCCGGCCATAAATCTCGCATCTCCATTGGTTCCTGTACCAACTAGCTTTGACGGGAATGATCAGTTTGCACGGCGATCAAATATGTGTCTTTGTTATTTGATTCCAAAGAAAAACCCGTGAAAGTAATTGCGACCCAAACACAGTAATATATATAAATCAACAATAACAAATACGTACTTGAAACAGGTTTATCTAAAATTGATGGTAAAACATATTTTCTGAAAACTGATTTATAATTATGAGATCCAAACAACCACTTAGTATTGTTGCCACAATGGTAATTGGCTATTTCAGTGTGCTTTTTTTCGCGTGGGATTCAAGGGGACACACGATATCTTCATATGATTCAAATGGTCATATCATGGCCATGAGCATCTGGAAGGATGATGCTCAGAATGGTTTGCTTTGATAGCTGTTGTGCAACCTAAGGATACCATTTACTTGGTTTGCAAAACTAGCTATTGCAAATGACTGTTGGTTTTGACATCACTTGGATTTTGTTTCCTTCTGGTTAGAGATGTGTGAGGTTTTCATGAAGTATATTGAATGAGAGAAATGGGTGCTAAGTTGCCATAGTATCAAGGCTGCGCCATGAGTCTTGTGTGATACTTGATCATTCCATACTATCAAAAGACAATTTCTTTGAACAGTTGTATTCTGCAACCTGAATCATTCAGTTAAGTTGCTGTAACATGACTGATGTGATGTGCAGAATATTTTTTAGTGCTAACTCTGATGAACTTTCATTTGAGGGGCCAAGTAGACATGGACAAAAGGGTAATTCATTTGAGTTGTACTTACGAATTTCATGGAGTAGTTGATTAGTTAGGTCATTTTGGTTAAATCTTTTATTATTATTATTATTGTTGTTGTTGTTGTTGTTGTTGTGGTGGTGGTGGTAGCTGGTTATTTCAGTGTTCTTTTTAATGCCATTTTCCTTCTGAATGTACCCTTGCAATGCTTGAGCAGTATTCCCATATTTCTATCATGTCACTTAGAGACCAAGAGTCGACCACAAATACTCAGATCAGCGTTTGAATTTTGTACTCGTCATTTCTTTTGGAGGACCTATCATGAAGTTCTTCCATTCATGTCCCAGGATGTTCTCGTGGTATGCTCATCTACTGGATGGACAGATGAAAAGCACATGCTTTATCTTCAATTATTGGAAGAAACATTTGTGCGCCAATTACATGAAAGTGGTTGCAGTTTTAAGGGACTGTTCAATCGCTCTCCAAGATACTGTAGGCGTAGGAAATCATCTAAGCAAATTGTTAAATACACTACACCTGATCAGGTATAGGCAAAGGCTATATTCCCTCGTTATTTGACAGAAAATGGAAGGAAGCTGCTGTAACATATATTTTGTATGATGCAGCAGGGATGTTGTGCCATAGTTGAGGGTGACAAAGTCAAGTCCTGCATAAAGGCCGAGCATGTTGAGTCACCTTCCTGTTGTGGAAATCAGCAAGATGAAAAAATTCGTTCCATGGAAGATAATGCATCAACCACTGAGCCCGTGGAAGAAGCCACTTCCCATGCAAGGGCAACAAGCCCAGGACAAGCTTCCACGTGCTATGTTGGCAAACACAGACATTCACCTTCCAGAAGCGCAGGTAGGGGGGTATCTGTTAGATGTCCTTTTGCAAATGCTGTTGCATACTGATCTGTAGTTACTCCAAAAAGGAAGAAAACTATTTCCAAATTTTGATTGTCTTCTATGAGATTATTGCAAAACAAAGCAACAATTGATTTCCCCAAATCTGCTTTTTATTAAGAAAACAAATTTACCCTGGCTGTCTGCCTGATTTTGTTTCAAGTGTAAGCTGTTAACATTGTTTGTGTTGGAAAAAACGCATCATCTTGCTCAGTGTCTTGTTTTCCTGAGATCTGACCAGTAGAAGTGCACCTTGGGAATTATGCCATGTGTTTCTTCATATCCAGACTATGAATACAAAATATTTAAAGGTATTAAGTTCATTTACTTGAGTGACATGGCCAGATTTTTACAAGAGAACTACTCGTGCATTTACTCAGAGGGGTCGGATCAGAATTTTGATGAGGAGACCCAAGGGACTGGAGAATCAAGGCGAGGATGTAACCGAAAGCGACTGAAATCTGCTGATGGTACGAGGGATCATCAGGTAATTGACCATAAGTGTAGTGTACCTTTTAGTTGTGTTCTGCCGATGTTCTATGTTTTATGAAAACATTCTTACTTTACATCACATTGTCAATAGGTGGTTCTGGTTGTGAAGGCAGAAGCCCATCAGGTGGGCTGCCTTGATGTGAGTGACAAAAATAGCGACTGCAGTGCATCATCGAAAGTGCATGCTGGATTACTTGATGTTGAAGCTGGGTCTCCCTCCGGCAACTGCAAGGATCATGGACCAAAAGGATAATGCAATGTCCATAGAGTGATCTCTGGAGTTGACTAACACACTCACCTGGTAGTAACTGAATCAGAGAGAAAGTCAAGCAGTGCAAGTTTGTAAGATAAACTAGCTTACCCTTTATTCTGGTTTGGAAGTCAAAATAGTTCGTTCAATTTAGCCTAGATTGATGCGAGGCAGTTGATGGTTTTATTGTGTTTTTGAGTGACACTGATATGAAAATAAAATTTCCTTTATTCTGTGTTTGGTGCTGTAACCTTGTAAATGGAGTGCTTTCATATTTTTGTTAACATCATATCTACATTTTGGTTTTACTATCATATCTGAATTTCGAACACGTTTGGTTGTTTCGCTCTCCAAGTTTGCCCCACTCGCTTGGGCAACCTCAACCAAATTTTGATAATATGTGGACTGCTGGCCCCTCTACAACAAAGAAAAATACGTATTTCTAGCTCCGCCAGTGGCTGAGCAGAGGAACCAAACTGTCCTTAACTTTTGATGGTTGACTCCTGCCTGCTAGAGGACCTAGATTTCTTGCAAACAGAAAGGGGTTCCAGGGACCATATTTCTTGCAAACAGAGAGGGGGGTTCCAGGGACCATGAGTCTCCATATACTTCCTGGGACCAGATTTCTCGCAAACAGAGGGGTCCAGGGATCAGGAGTCTCTACATACAATTGCAAATATTCTCTTCATGAATTCTGATAATGTGCTACGCATGGAGCTTCCTTCGGAGAAGAATGTTAATATGTTATGAATGGATCCCTAATTTCACCTATTTTGCACACAGCTCTACAAATAGTGTGAGCGTGTAGTCTTCGCCACAGCAAGTACAGCTGCAAGATGGAAAAAATAGTTAAATGTTGACGTAAACTCTAATAACAGGATCCCACAAGGTGTTTGGTTACTTTTGTTTGGTTGCATGCAGTCGGTAATGCGTTACCATGTAACGCGGCGGCATTGAATGAACCGGGGTAGAGCAAAACGACGCGGACACACGCACGAGGCACGTGGAGGCGCCCGATTCGTAAACAGTAACCAGGTGGCTCTCGGCGCGCGGATTCCAGGAGCTTTATGGAGTTTCATATTACCGGACTGTTCAATTTTTATTCCGCTGGTTGCAGACTGTTATCAGATTACGATGCCTGCGCTCGAGAATCAGCCTGCATCGTTCTGACCTTGTGCTCGAGAAGTTCCGCTGCCCCCGCCTTCCCCTGCAAGTTCTGTCAGCGCGGCCGCAGCCTCCTCGTCGGCTCTGCTCGAAGTAGCGTCTGTTGCGGAATCCATGGCAACCACGCGCCGCCGTTGTTGCCGCGCCGCCGCTGCCGGTGGTGGAGGCTGTCCACGAAGGCGAGGCCAGAGAGCCATTTTGCTGGCACAGATCGGCCAACGCAGGCATAGATAGACTCAGCGAAGTTAAGATTCTAGGCTCCGCGACCACCTTGCGCTCTGGTGTCTAAAGGAAGAAGACGACTCTCTGGCTGCAATTTTTTATTTTCAAAATGGTATGGCATATCGTTACCTTATAGAACCAAATAAAGACTACAATCACGCATTACAGCTCCCATCACGCTGTAATTCCATTTCATTTGCGTTAGCGTTACCATTCGTCACCTTGCTAATTGCAAGGGGCTTGAATTTTTTGCACAACGTTCTTTTTTTTAGTTGGGCTTGAATAAAAGCCTGCCCAAGGTCTACAATAGCGCCCCTTCCCCGTTTTTTGTTCCCTACAATAGCCCCTTGCCAGTTTGCGTTCACCCGGTCACCCCTCCGACGGTCCGACCTTCGTTCCCACTTCACGCGTCACCCCGCCCCTCCGCCTCTCCCGTTCACGCGGTCCTAACTCCCAACTCTCTCTCTCTCGCGCGCGCGCTCTCTCTAGCCGGCGACGACTGGGCGAGCGGCGCCACCCTACGCCAGGTCTTCGTGGAGCCCATCGCCGGCGATGAGTTTCAACCAGGTACGCACGCCCCTTCCATTCCCTTCCCGCTGTGTGAAACCGAGCTCCCCATAACCTAATGTAAGCTGTTTGTATTCAGATCTGACACAATTACAGGCTGCTAGCTTCGATTTTCTTTTTATTTTTTTTGCAAAAAATTATCGGTGCATACGTGCACTTATGCTCACTACTAGATCCACCCCCTGGTTGCAACATGTCCACCTAAAACCATTAGGTTCAGTAGGATGAATTGTCTCAAATTGTGGATTCTAGTATTCTTCTGATGACTTGATCGTTGATCTCACTTGTGACATGTGAAATTTGTAGTCTACTGTCAAGGGGCAGACCAGGAGGGAGAGGCCTAGGGCTCGCCCTCATGGCCTGACGCAGCAGAAGAGGCAGGAAATAAAGGAAGCCTTTGATCTGTTTGATACAGATAACTCTGGTACCTACAATTTCCTTTGGGGGATCGCTAATTCCATTTTTTTCAACGACACTATTGCTTTCCTGGTGTTGGAACTGTTGATATCTTACTAGCATACTTATCTCACAGGAACCATTGATGCAAAAGAGCTGAATGTTGCCATGAGGTAAGGCTGGTATAACCATTCTTATTTTAACAGCCAAGCTGCAACTAGGCCTCTGAAATTATTTATTTTGTTTACAGAGCCTTAGGATTTGAGATGACTGAAGAGGTATTATTCGTCCTATTAGCCCATCCTTTGTTTTAGAGCGTATTTTCATTATCTAGAAAGTACATTATAGTTGTCTTGTTCCTCGACAATCGTACGGCAAAGAATGCTATAGCTCTTCCATTTGTGTTGGTTGAATTGATATTTCAATCTTGCATAAGCAGTCCTAGAATGAGCGCAATGTTAAGTAGCGACTAGCGAGGGAGTTCTTGCTGATACGTTGTGCTGAGAATTTCCTTCTGTTCCTGCTGATATCGTTGCAGTTACTGTTTCCTTCTGAGCATATCTTTTAGCGTCCCTATCTGTCATATTTCATTAGAAGTTAGCTTGATGAAATGAGTTCTTCCTGTCCTGTCCATGATATACTATGCCCCTTGTGAATAAGAGCCACATTATTATTTCATATTTCCATGCAAGTATGGAACCACACCCATGTGCTGTCGAAAATTCCTTGAAATAACACTACTCGCCTTCTGGATAATGCAGCAAATTAGGCAAATGATTGCTGATGTTGACAAAGATGGCAGTGGAGCGATCGACTACGAGGAGTTTGAGCACATGATGACTGCCAAAATTGGAGAGAGGGATAGTAAAGAGGAGCTTTCAAAAGCATTCCGTATTATTGACCAGGATGGAAATGTAAAGCATCATCCCTCTTTTCTTCGACACATGCTTTCTTATATGATTGTACTGGACTACCATTTTGCTTGTCTTATTTTTTCAAGCATGTCAATTGTCAACCTCCTATTAGACAATAAGCAACTAGATTTTCTCTCTAGTCAACAATCACCCGAGTGGTTTTCATAACTTAAAAGACGATGAAGAACGGATGCTTACACAACTTTCAATCCTCTCTCTCCTAGTGTTCTGAGAGCAAAATGTTAGTATGTCTTCCCTTGAGCTTAATGGAATTGATTGAGATAAGAACACAAAACACTTTTGCAACTGTACCATATTCTAAACATGAGTAATCCCTCGGACAATGCTATGGTAGCTCTTAAAGTATGTTTTGTTGTCCCTGCAGGGAAAGATTTCTAACATTGATATCCAGAGGATTGCCAAAGAGCTGGGTGTAAATCTCACCCTCGATGAGATCCAAGACATGGTGCAAGAGGCGGATAGAAATGGTTAGCTGTGTTCTTCCATCTTTATTTCTTTGTGCAAACTTGAAAGTCCCTCATTTTTCAAGTTAAACTACCTGTAATTTAACTTGATTTCTGGTTTGTCACAGGTGACGGTGAGATAGACTTTGACGAGTTCATCAGGATGATGAGGAGGACTAGCTATGGCTACTAGGTCTAGGTATATCTTTTGTGAGTCCTTCACACCTTCAGTTGGTTTATGACCACTGGGCGTGTGCTTATTGACTGGTGTAATAATTACTATGAACAATAATGTTGTGATCTGCTTACGTTTATCCTTGTTTGGGTAAAAAGCGATTTTACACAAGCATCGGAGAGTAGAGTAAACTTAATTGAGTATTCATTTCATGTTCGTGTACATTACATGTTAGGGGGTATTTATTGAGGTCTTAACCTTCGTTATACCTACCACAATGTCTAAAATACCCTTAGAGGTCATTACCGTTTACATTTAAGGGTAAACCGCTCATTAAATCTTCGATACGGTACTCTTGCATCTTCTAAGTCTATTTCCGGAAGAAAGATCATCGGTGATGAATCTTCGTAGGTTGAGGGCAAGTTAATCTGTCTCCGCTTGTTTTGGGCTTCGCTTCACAACAAAGGAGATCGGTAGTCTTCGTCCTTCGGTCCTTGTCTTCGTGATTCGGCGATGTGACTTGTGTGACTTCGCATCTCTCCTTTCGCAGTACGAAGTCTTCTCTACAAGACATTCCTAGAAGTGGAGCATTGACAAAGAAAACCATTAAGTTTAAGACGAAGTATCGGGGGCTGCGTTTGTCTGAGATGAAATCGTTGTGCTTACCTAAGTATTTAAACTGAGCATAGCTTAGCTGGTTGTTTTTTCTATGGTGGAACCTGTTCATCTGAGTTCAAGTTTTGACTCGACACGGGTACTCGTATTTTTCTAAATTTATTCTAGGATTTAAATGCACTATTCTTTCAGCGGTAGGCGTCGTTTCCGCCGACAGCGAAACGTCTTTGGTGACTTCGTCAATCTTGAGATTTGCCGGTCCAACTTAGTTCTTTGGATGTGCTCATAGGGATAGGGCGTGCGTGCGATTTTGCCGGTTCAACTTAGTTATTCGGATGTGCTCATAGAGGTAGGGTACGCATGCATATGTTTACAGGGGTGAGTGTGTGAGTGCTCATAGGAGTAGAGTATGCGTACGTGCATTCATAGGGATGAGTGCGCTCGTGTTTATAAGCGTTTGTGTCTGTAACTAGGTCTCGCAAAAAAAAGTATAGTAACTTTTATATATGCACCAAATTACTGTTAAAGTTGCTAGGTGTTTTGTTAGTGGGAGCCGGGAGGTAGGTTGTTCGGAAAACGTTTTTGCTGGTAGGAGCCAGCAGGTAGTTTGAAGTATGCCCAGCTTCCTAAACTCTTTGTTCAGAAAAGTGAAACTTTTGTGGCATGCATGCAATGGATGTGTCATAAACATATAAAACTCTAGATGTGTCATCTCAACAACTAAAACATACGGATTGTCAACATCTACCCGGCAGGACCAAAACACTCATGCGATCTATATCCGGCAGACAAATAATCACCGCATGGAGACACTGGAAGGCAAGTAAATAAAATAGAATAAAACTCATGAAATTACCGGCAAACAAATAATCACCGCATAGAGACACTGGAAGGCAAGTAAAAAATGGAATAAAACGGAAAGAGAATTATGGGAAGATAAAGGAATTTATTAGAATATCACCACGCAATGATCATGATCGTGATCCAAATCTCGTTCGTCGTCTTTCGCGTTGCGTGTTGACGACAAATACCTTTTTTTTTTCCAAAAAATGAATTGTTGCCATGCCTCATGCGGGCTACGATATTGTAAGTCCGAGTATACATGTTTTGGGTAAGGCAGAGCATGAATAAATTCAATTCGATGCCTAGCAATAAATTTTCAGCCTTTGAGGCAACTGATGTTTGTCGTAACTTTTAAACAACAAGCTCCAAGCCTAGCTTTTATTTGAGATTCATTACGATAATGAATGCGTTTCTAGACATTATCATGGTATAATACACGTGAAAAATTGAATTGATACATTCTTGATTTTGACTTGACTAACAAACATCTCATTCAATTTATGTTGCACCGTTGCAACGCACGGACACTCATCTAGTAAACATATAAAACTCTATAATTTTATTGCTACCTGGGATGAAAACGGATCGGATACGAACGGATATCATCGATATTACATTTGTTTTCATATTTCTGTCCGGATTCAGATTCGAATACGGATAGTGTCAACTATGTCGGAAAGGATACGATTGGATATCGACATCATAAATATGCGATTTGAGTATTCGGACACGAATGCGGTATCGGATGTTGCATATCCGGACTCGGATACGGACATATCTCAACCCTTCTAAATGGATTCGGTTTCGAATACGGTCGAAAAATATCCGCACCGTTTTCATCCCTACTACCTAGTAACAGGAGCGGTGGAGCGGGGAGCTCAAGCCCCCCCTACCTCCGCAAATTCCATGGAGACCCTAGAATACCCATAGAGTCTCTCCAATATTTTTTTTTGCTATGACTACTCTGACGAGAAGAAGTCGGAGATTGAAGATGGTAATAAATTCGTAACTTCAGCCCTCTAAATTTTCATACTAGATCCGCTACTGTCTGGTAATTAAGTTTGGTTTTAACGTGCGGGAGAAAAAAATATATACACCAGATATTCAGTTCTGCCATCTATCGTGTGGTTGCAAATATAAGCAATGAAGCAAGAGATGGAAATGGTTCATGTTTGTGGTAGCATTCCTGCTCTATCAATACAAATTCGCCAGGGGTCCTGCCGACCATTACCAATAAAATAAATTGTAGCAGCAGCTCTGCTCTGTGGGTGTAGCCGTGAAGGCTGAAACTATGCTTGTCGAATAAAAAAATGATAATGGTGTGAGATGCTGGACCCGTTTTGTAGAGCGCTAAAAATGTCATCAGTTTGCGCGGTGTCCGGTACGGTGCTGGTTGCCTGGTGTTCAGTTAGCTGGTATGATAGTGGTAGCTACGGTCTGGCGATCGACCCCCAACTAACCTGAGGTATGGCTGTTGTCGGTTGAGGATCATCCGTATGGATTTGGGCCACGGCTTGCTTGTTTGTTCCGGTCTCTGGCCCCCGCTCTGGATTTCGAGTCAACCGTGAGAAGAGGACAGGCTGCGTCAGTCTCACAGCTTAATCCTTTCAGAAGCACAGCATTGATCGAGTGTTTATTAAACGTTTAAACTCGCAACGGTCACTGGGCTCACTGGTCACTGCCAATGAGCTATGAATCGGAAGGCGAGAGCTGCGCGCGGCTAAACAGTCAACACAACAACGGCGCGGCGCCTACTGGCCTGCCCCCGCGAATGAATCCGTTGGGCCGCTCCCGCTTTCGCGGCGTGGCCGGGTGGGCCACCAGATCTGCCGACTGCCAGGACCCGGAGAAACAAGAACAGAACAAGGCCCCGCGGGAGAGAGAAGGCAGGCACGCCAAACACCAACGGCCAAGGCTACAGACTCCATTCCGCTTCTTTTCCTGCCGCGGTGTCGGAGTGGAAAGCCGAGCCCTCCGCTTCCAGACTCTGAAAAGGCCCTGTCGCTTCTGCGCACGCACGGCACAGGGGAGGCCGGGACCCCGACCTGGGCCCCGGACCCGGTGCGCTGGTGGCCCGGCGGCAGGAGCACGCGGACACCGCGGTGGCCACCCGTCGGTTCGCGTCCGTGTCGTCGAGGCCCGCGCGGCCGCGCCGCGCCAGCTCCGTCTTCGTCCACGTCCCCGCTCCCGTGCCGCGTCGCTGTTGCCACGCAATTATTTGTCTCGTCCTCTGCTCTGCTGCAAGTCTTTTTGGCTGGGGACGGGAACATGTTTTTACTGGCGGCTAATGACGCTGTCTGCAGCCACTCACGCTGGCGCAAAGCATGTGCTGCGCGCCGCTGCTGCCTGATGATCTGCCTCTGCCATTCTGCCTGTAAACATACAGGAAGGAACAATCCAACTCCAACCAAAAGTGGATCTTTGTAGTATATAGTACGTGAAATTCTCGAGGGAGATGGTTGTACTTGTACGTGTACCGTCGGAGATCCTGATCTTCCGGCGAGACGTCTGGATCCGGCCATAACTCGACGTTCCCACGTATGCGGTGGCTTAGGTGAAGCATTCACTACGACTTCAAATGGATCACACACCTAGCGTCACCACCGACCTGGAGCACACCTCTCGTAGTTAAAGCAGCAGAGTATCAAATTCTCAGAGAAGTACGGAGTACAAGCACACAGTATACGTACACTATGGGTACGTTTTGCCTGCGTACCCGGAGCACATAGCAGGGGTGGACGCCAACGCGCGCTTGCGTACAAGCGTCACCACGGAAAGTCCACCGGGCTACACGCCCCCAAAAACGTCCCGGTCGCAGCCGCCCCCACGCGCGCCGTCCGTTTCGTGGCCTTATAGCGGGAGCGGACGGCAGGATGGGCCGCCGACTCGCCGTCGCGGGTCCTCGCAGCTGGAATCCTGTGCTTTCCTTCGTCCACTCCACAAACCAACTCCGCTTTGGGGAGGAATTAATTAGTGCAGGGGGTTTGGACTGGCGTGAGAGGTACTGCCGTACTGGACAGGAATGAATCAAATCGGCCTCGTTTAGATTGAGGTTAGGAATCAGTATTTGACATTGTAGCACTTTCGTTTGTATTTGACAATTATTGTCCAATCATGGCCTAACTAGGCTCAAAAGATTCGTCTTGTAATTTACAATCAAACTGTGTAATTAATTATTTTTTTATCTACATTTAATACTCTATGCAAGTGTCCAAATATTTGATGTAATGGAGAGAGAGTGAAAAAACTTACAATCTAAACAAGGCCCTAGCCGATCGTTAAGCTGCTGGAACTGGAAGCTTTCCATCTTGCGCCTCGTAATTTGTGGATTTTGAGACGTCAACCTTTTGCACACCAAATGCTGGTGTTGGTTGCTGTGACGGTTTATTGTTACAGTTAGGAATGTTTTGACTATTGACGAGGTGGGCGCTATTCCTTTACTCACTTTGTTTCAAAAAATTATATATCTCTCAACCAAAATACTGAACTTCACAAATTTGTATATGCTAATGGCGGGCTTCGCAAATTTTCCAACTTTGATATGTCGTACGTACATGGCTGAATGAACTACGACAACTTTCAGAGGCGGAGCATAAATGTGTTTTCCCCCTTTTTTTAAGAGAGGGCAGTATATGTTTTTACAATTTATTCAAATTAATTTTTTTTCTAATAGAAAATGTAGAGGCTTAGGGGGGCTTTTGCCCCCCTCCCCTATCTCTATCACTGGCGACTTCCACGCCATCGAGGGAAACAACTGCCTAACGAGCAGTGGAGTCGACTTCCACGCCATACGCGACGCGTTAGAGGCCAACAATTTCATCGTGGAGAAATTTGTCAAGAGCAACGACCGGTTAACGAGCGGAGGAGTTGAGTACGGGGCGGGGCTCTAGTCGTATCATTTTACCTGTCAATAGTTGTATATAAATTTAGTTTCCTCCTTTATGTTTCCCAGGAATTCGTCTTGCTGTTCTGATAAGAGAAAAATGGGTGTCAAGATGTTGATTTTGTCAGACAATTTTATTAACTAAGGACAAACTGGCAAGTACTCCATATCTGTTAAGAATGAGGGTAGTATTGTTCAGTTTGAATGTCGGTTTGAAAAGTAGGACGAGAGACTAAAACAAACTTCTAAAACAAAGAGGCAATGTACAATGACAACAACCATCCAACCATTTTGTCACAGGGGTAGTATTGTCCTTTCAAATGTCAAAGCTTAGCGGGAAAATTGTAAAAGGGAAAAAGAGGCAAAATGACATAGAAAATACGGAGAAAAGGTTTCAGCTAGTATTATTGTGAAGCCCACGATTAGCATGGCAACAAATTTGTGAAGCCCGTTGTTTTGGTTAGCAAATAGACAATTTTCTCCTCCGGTTTCACAAAGAGATTTATCATTGAAGTTGAGAGAGATACCACTACTATTGGCAAATGACCAAATTACACCTTACGAAAAGACAGTCTATGGCGTCTTTACAGTGGACATCCATCATTCTTGCGTGGATAAAAACGATTCAGCCACTTAGATTTCAGCAATCCACTCCTGCAAACCAGTGGTGGGCCCAACTGCCTAAGATTTGAACTTGGGTATTCACAATGGAGGACCTAGAATTTTGTTGGTATTCAACACTAAAAATTTCATACGCAAATCAATACGATCAATTTAGCAATTCACTAAGCAATAGTAAAATTTGGTATGCAACTTGATATTTTAAAACAAGTACAAACTAACCCAAGTTTGTGCTCTATATGAACCACAAGCATTTAGCGTGAATTTTCTTGTCGCTGCCTTGTGCTGACGTGCACTGCTACTCCTGTAGTCCGCTGCCGCCGCCGGTAGGTGCTAGGGTTTGGGGTTGGGAAAGAAAACAGGAGAGAAAATGAGAGCTTGAGCGATCGCGAGCGAGTGATGTGCCGATGTCTCTAACTTGCGGAGTTGTGGTGCGTTTGTCTGCTGCCTAGCGGGATAGAAGTTGGTTCACATGGCGCTGGGCCTTGTTCGGTCATCAAAGTAGGGGTGAAAAAGCAGCATAAGAATACATGTTTTAGGTTGAATTCTTAATACAATATTCGTTTGGCTTATTTTCTTCTTTTTCCAATGCGAATACATATATACAGTCTATATACAAAAGTTTTGATAAAAAATTTGGGTATTTAAATGAATGCCCTTGAATTTAGATAGGCCCGTCCCTGCCTGCATTATATGGATTCTTATATAGTTTTTAATATATCCAAACACCACCGTACTAAAATATCGTTGCATTTGGAACAGCAACAAATTTGCCTCTTGTCTTTGAGAAAATATTTCTGTAGATACACGTGTATCCATGAAAAATACAAAAAATACACAGAGTACTTTTACATAAAGACCTGCCGTGTAATTTCTGTAGAGATGCAGGCGGATTCTGCAAAAGCAGTCCAATCCACTTCTCCCACTAATCACATGTGTCCAGCCGACCAGCGGAGTCGTGAGCCAGACAAACCGAGCAGCATACGCGCCCCCCAGCCTCCCCTCAGAATAAACAGCAAAAAAGGGAGGGAAAAATCAATCGCGAGCACGAAGAGCGGAGATCCAAATCGGCGCAAAAGGAGGCACTCGTTCGCTTCGCCCGCACGGAAGTTCCTCCGCGCCATCGAGGTGAGCTTCGCCTCGTCCGTCCCGCTGCAATCCGCGAGTGTCTTTAGCTCCGCTTTCTCTGTCTACTGTACGCGGGTGTTTTCTTCCTCTTGTTTGGATTGGATGGAAACTGGTAGGAATCGCTCTCTGTTTCAGTTTCCGTTCCCGTTTGCGTTTGGTTTTGGTTCAGGTTGTCTGCGCTCTTCTCTTAGGGATCGAGAATTGCAGGGAGGTTCCTCGCTTCTAGCTCTGAACAGAGACTATACTTGGTCCGATTGTTCATAGGGACCAACGGTAGCAACTAAGGAGGATATGGTTTTTCATTTTCCTTATGGAGTTGTAGTTCAGTTCGTCTTCATGTATGGGGAGTACTTGGTTCGATTGTTCACAGTCATAGGTGCTATGAATTTGTTTATGGTCAGGACAAAAGTTTTCGCTTTCATGATGTTTTCGTGGAAGAAGATGATGAGAAGCTCTCCGCCCTTCTCACCGTTAACTCTTTTGATTAACCAATTCAGTAACACATGTTTAATGTTTCAGCTTGTTTGGTAGAGACATGGTGGTCCCTCGGTAATTTTGTATTTTTTTCTTGGATACACGTGTATAATCTTTATCCAGAAACTTACAGGCCACAAACTTACAATTTAGGTCCGGACTTCTACGGATGACATATTTCAATGGATGACAAATATTCAATTGAGATATAGTTTAACATAGTTTGAACTATTTGGAGACTTCAAACATTATTGCTGGCATGTAAGAATAATGGTGTTGATGGGTCACCCTGGCCCGGTACTGCATTTTCGTTCCACTTTTAGCTTGTTAGGTGTTAGGAAAATGGTTAGGTTTTGTCTGGATATGTGCTTTTGTTTGTTAGGAAAGATGAATTAGGTAATGCAAAGATGAATGTTCACTGCAATAGTAGTAGCTGAATAATTGCAGACGCAAAGTTGATTCAATGTCAGGTGCGGCAATCATAACTGCATGCAAGAGTGGATTCAATAGAGTTCTCCTTTACAGGATGACGTGGCACTGCATATCCAGTTGTGACGAGTGTCTTATTTAGCATACTTGTGTTGTTTATGCACCACTGATGACGTTGATAGATCTGACTCTGAAATAAAAATCTGGCAAACACTAACAGTTTCCTGAATATTTAATTTTAATCCACTCAAAAGTCTGTAATGAAAATGCTACTTCTCATGAAGTCATGATAAGACCATGACGTGTAAGACTGTACATTCTGCAACCTTTCAGTACTTGGATATGTGCTACTATCATGTTTTATTTACCTGATTTTCATTTTGTTTGCAAAATAATGTGTAGGAGCAAACAATTGCGGCCTGGAAAAGGCTAAGGAATGGAATCGACGTACGGCACTGAAGAGAGTAACTCAAAAGACTCTTCAGCGGATTTACCAACTCCTCCTGCAGCCAAGGAAGTTCCTGGACATAGTGATCATGAGGGGCCAAGCGGACATGAGGTGAAGTCAGCACAAGCAGAAACTGAAAACTCTACTCTGCATATAGTTTGTGCTGATAGTTTGGATTCGTCTTTACAGGTCCTAGAAACGAGGCTTCCTGATCTAACAGAAGACATTGCGAAATCAAATGCGCCTTCCAATACAGATCCTGAAATACCGTCTAATTCAGGACCAACTGAGGCATACATAAGCTCAACAAATGATAAGGCAGTTTATCCTTCTTCAGTAGACGCAAGTGAAGTGAACGGTGTGCCTGTAAATGTTTCAAATGGTGCCGGAACTATGCTAAGGGATGAAATGAAACCTAAAGAAGATGAAACACACCATCAGACTGATACGCACACAAAGCTGAAAATGAAACAAGATTCAGAAACAACACCTGAAAGTCCATACAGAGGCCTTATTGACACTGCTGCACCCTTTGAGTCTGTTAGAGAAGCTGTCACCAAGTTTGGAGGAATTGTTGATTGGAAAGCTCACAAAGCTCAGATGATCGAGGTAGTTCTTGATAAATTAACACCACATATAGATCACAGAGCTTTAGTTATGGAACTGAAATTGTCTTTTACATAGTCAAATTTTTTACCATACACTGATCGCTTAAAAAGGATTTTCTTTCATGCATGCAGAGACGCAAGCTCATACAACCTGAACTAGAAAAGATTCGAACAGAAATTCCACTTTGCAAGGAGGAACTAGAAGCTGCTGAGATGGCTAAATCTCAAGTTGTGGATGAGCTAGAGCACACCAAGAGGCTTATTGAGGAGCTGAAGCATCACCTGGAGAAAGTACAGGTTGAAGAAGCTCAGGCAAAGCAGGACTCTGAGCTTGCACAACTCAGGGCACAAGAGATTGAGCACGGAGTAGCTGATGAAGCTAGTGCGATAGCCAGGACACAAATGGAAGTCGTCAAAGAAAGGCACAAAAAGGCTGTTGCTGAACTTAAGTCAGTGAAAGAGGAGTTGACGTCAGTACATGAACAGTATGCTGCCCTGATAGATGAAAGAGACACGGCAATCAAAAGAGCGGAAGAGGTCATATCTGCAGGGAAGGAGATTGAGAAGAGAGTGGAGGAACTGACATTAGAATTTATTGCGTCTAAAAGGTCTCTTGAGTTGGCCCATGCTGCACATCATGGAGCAGAGGAATGCAGGATCGGTGCAGCATTGGCAAAAGAGCAGGATTGCATTGCCTGGGAGAAAGAGTTGCATCAGGCACAAGAGGATCTGGAACAACTAGACAGTAACCTTAAGTTCAATAATGATATGCAGCTGAATATTGATGCAAATTTGCGCAAGTTGCTTAGCCTCAAATCGGAGCTGTCTGCCTACATGGTGAAGAAACTGACTGAAGAAGCTGAAGGAGTTTCCAGGGAGCATGAGTCTGAAGATTCTAAACACATTAGCAACTCAGTTAAGGAAGCTCTAGCATCGAAACAGAAAGAACTTCAGGAGGTCAAAGCGGACATTGAGAAGGCAAAGGCTGAGGCCAACGTGCTAAGATTTGCTGCCACGACACTCAGATCAGAACTGGACAATGAGAAAGCTTCACTTGTTGCGTTGCAACAGGGGGAGGCTATGGCATCCGTTGCTGTTTCTTCACTAGAAGCTGAGCTCAATCGAACGAAACAAGAGATGGAATCTGTCAGGTCCAAGGAAGCAGAGGCCGAAGAAAAGGTGGTGGAGCTTCCCATGGTTTTACAGCAAACGACTCAGGAGGCTGAGGACGCAAGGGTAGCAGCTCACTTAGCTCATGAGGAGCTGAGGAAGGCCAAGGAGGAATTCGAGCAAACCAAGGCAGCTGCAACTGCAGCAGAAACCAGGTTATCTGCTGTTGTGAAAGAAGCAGAAGCATCCGTAGCATCAGAGAGACTAGCACGCGAGGCGGTTCAAGCTTTGCAAGAAAGCAAAGAGGCAAGAGACACTACAGATTCTCCGAGACGAGTGGTGCTTCCTCTAAGCGAGTACTATGAACTCAGCAAGAGAGCACATGAAGCCGAAGAACAGGCGAGTGAGAAGGTAGCAGAAGCATTGGCACAGGTAGTGTCGGCAAAGGAATCAGAAGCAAGGAGCCTGGAGAGACTAAAGGAAACATCCGAGGAAATGGATGAGAAGAAGGAAGCACTTGAAATTGCATTGGAGAGAGCCGTCAGGGCGAACGAAGGTAAACTTGGTGCGGAGCAGGAACTGAGGAAATGGAGAGCTGACCATGAGCAGCGCCGCAGAGCTCATGAATCCACGAAACGCGCGGTGAATCCTTTGAATGGTCCATCTAGAGTATTTGTTGAACAGAAGGATCCATACCACAAGGAGCAGGAATCCAAGGTACAGATGTCGGGAAGTAGCTACGAGGGCCTTGTTCCAAACCAAAAGTTGCAGAGGAAGAAATCTCTGTTCCCTCTGATGGGCTCGGTTCTATCCAGGAAGACCCGGGCACAGACGTGAGATAAACGAGATCCTAGACACCTGGGACTTTGTCATTCACATTGCTGTACATTGGTGTAATAAGCTGATTTTTTGCCTGGTCTTCTTTGGAAAGAGTTTTTTGTTTTGTTTTAAAGCTTGCCATCTGGTGAAAGTGTAATTTAATCTGTCGGTATAAAAACACAGTAGGGCACATTGGAATACGTTTATATGATTTTTTGGTAACTTATTAGTAGGTCCCCATGAAGAAATTGTTCATGTCTTGCAGTCCAGTGTAGGTGTAGCGCTATTCTGTAATGTTTCTCCTGAAACCTGAACTCTTTTGGAGTGAGATAGTTACATACCTTTCTGAATGTTGATACACCTGCCACTGTGCTAGAATTCTCCTACCCTACTGTCGACGAAATATGGTCAGCAGTCTACCTAGGGGTATGCCCAAGGTAGTAGATTATCGGCAGACAGATGCGTAAGCCCCAAACAAGACGGTGACGCAAGGCAGACACGAGGTTTTATCCAGGTTCGGCCGCCAAGAAGGCGTAATACCTACGTCCTGCGTCTGATTTGTATTGCTATATGTCAATGAGAGATATTTTTCAGAGGGGTCCCCTGCCCGCCTTATATAGTCCGGGGGGCAGGGTTACAGATCTGGAAACTAATCCTAGTCAGTTACAATTGCCATATCTGGCCGGATAAGGATTCCTATTCTAACCGACCAGGATCCTGCTTGGTCGCCAAATCCGTCTTGATTCCTTGTGCAGGGACTCCGATCAGGTTAACCGGGACCGCACGTCATCTTTCGGGTGGACTGAAACCATCGATCCGGGCCAGCCCAAGCTTAGCCGTAAGGGTATAGGGGTTAATACCCCCACAGCTAGTCCCCGAGCATCATGTATTATGCTGCGACACGCCATTTGAACCTTCTCCGACAAGCGAGGCTTGAATTCTTGACGCCTCCGACCACCGTCATCACCGGAGAAGTAGGTTGTCCGAAGAATGTATGGTGCTCTTAAGAAAAAAGAAAAAGATTTCTGTCCTGAGAAGTGTGCCCACTTGTATTTCTGAAAAGAAATGTAAGTGGTCTTGAAGTATAGCATCCTTAAACATCAGAAGCGTAGCTGTCGAAAAACAATCACATTCACCGCAAGGTGAAGTGTGCCCACTTAGTCCCCGAGCTTGCTGGAAGGCAAAGTATGAGCCTTGTAGCAAGGTCTAAAAGAAAAGTCTCTTAACTGTATGTGAGGACAAATCACATGTAGCCAAGGAGAACCACTATTCAAACAGTGGTCGGGACAGTCCCCGAGCATACTAATAATCCTCATAATCATTCAAAACACAGGGGTCGATTTAAACAAACACATTCACCGCAAGGTGAAGTGTGCCCACTTAGTCCCCGAGCCTGGTAGTAGGTGACGCAGGTACGTGGTGCCAGGGTCTATCAAAGAAATTCCGCTGAGATTGAGAATCCAATTACCGTACAGGCAAAACAAGATACACCGGTAGGTGCATCGTATCGATGTAGTCCCCGAGCTTGCTGGAAGGCGAAGTATGAGCCTTGTAGCGAGGTCTAAAGAAAAGTCTCTTAATTGTATGTGAGTACAAATCACATGTAGCCAAGGAGAAACATTATGCAAGCAGTGGTCGGGGCAGTCCCCGAGCACGGCCGTGGTCGGAGCGATCCCCGAGCACAAAAGTGACCTGGGCAGTATCCAAACACAGTAGTGGTCTGGGCAGTCCCCGAGCACATTAGTGGTCTGGACAGTCCCCGAGCACATTAGTGGTCCGGGCAGTATCCAAGCACAGTAGTGGTCTGGGCAGTCCCCGAGCACATTAGTGGTCCGGGCAGTATCCAAGCACAGTAGTGGTCAAGGCAAATCCACGATCACTTGCGCTGCTTGTACTATTATTTTGTGTACTTTTCTCTATTCTCTGCCAAGGCCAGTCTGACACGTCTGGTCAAAAAAGTAAAGAGATACAATACGTCATTCCGTCTTCTTCTTCTCTTTTTCTTCTTTTTTTTTAACAGTCGGTTGACACCTGTATTGAGGTGTGTCAGTGTGGGCCCCCCTTACACCATCATGAAGAGGCGCGTACACTGTTAACGAAGGAGCGCGTTTATTGGCGCAGATTTCGAGGTTGTGTGAACAACCGTCTGCGGCGCGTGCGCACGACGCCCAATATTCTCGGGCGGACGAAGCGACGGTGCTCTTTGTTTTATATAATGCAGATCTGGTAAGTTACTCATACCATTCCCTATTGGTATCCGCCGCCGCCACCTTCTTCTTCCTCCTGCCGAACCCTATTCCCCCAAAAATCATCACCAATCCCCCCGGTCTCCCGCATCCATCCACTTAGTAAGGACGAACTAATGGCGAAGAGAGACGCCCAGAAGAAAGGCGGGGTCATGGCGAAAGAATGGTGGAAGTCGCGGAGCAACGAGCAGACCATCGAGGACCTCGTCGCCATGGGAGTGCTCCACAACAAGGCACTTGCGGGATGGCGTGCACCGGAAGGAGAAAGCTTCCCCGATCCACAACCAGGTGAGATTGTGGTCTTTGAAGATTTCTTCAAACGGGGTTTTGGGATTCCAGTGCACCCTTTCCTTCAGGGTCTCTGCTTGTACTACGAGATTGGGATTTGCAATCTGCATCCCAACTCGATTCTTCTTGTTTCCACCTTTATCCATCTCTGCGAGGCTTATGGTGGCTTCCAGCCCCATTTCGACCTCTTTCGCCACCTATTCTGTCTTCGGAAGAAAGGGAGCGGTGGCTCGAAGATCGCCGGAGGCGTTTACCTGAACCTGCGTGACGGCATGAAGGCTCAATACCTGCACTGCCCCTGGAACACCTCATTGGACGAGTGGTACAAGAAGTGGTTCTACATCCGCGAAGAGCCGAACACCATCACTCTGTGCGATGTGGGACTGATTCCAGAGAAGAAAAGCAGCTGGTCGGAGAGGCCCGAGAACTTGGAGCAGATCACCGAACTGCTCGGGATGATCCCGTGGGGAAGGCTTGATGGCCCGAGCGTTGTCGGCAACTTCATCAGCCGAAGAATTCAGCCCTGCCAGAAAAGGGTTCACCCCGGCTTCGAGTACCAAGGAGGCGCTGATCCGACGAGGACCAGGAAGGAGCCGCTCGACAAGATGGAAATCAAGGCCAGGATTGGAGAGCTGTTCAACCTGGCCGATCCCAATTATGTCGCACTGAACGCCATCGAACACGCCTTCAAACTGGCTCGCCCTCCCCCAAAGGTAAATGACGCCTCCATTTAACTGTATAGTCATGTCGCATCAAGAAAATAACTGTCTTTTCCTTCATTTTGTGTCTCAGTGTAATGGCCGTGACCGGGCAGGAGTATTTGTGTCGCCTCCCCCTGGTGTAGAATGGCCACAAGCTACTGGGCCAGCCGCCCAGACCAGCGCCAGGACCGACGACGTTCACTGGGCGGTACTCGAGACCGTAGAGGACGCCTCGACCAGAGCCGCTGGCAAGCGTCCGGCTGCCAGCAAACGACGTCAAGCCATCTTCCCCCCGTCGGACGACGAAGCAGAGGATGCGGACATCTTCCGGCTCGTCCCCCGAAAAAGGAGAAGGCAGGTGGGACCGTCGGAGCAGGGTGGCTCCTCTGTGCCAGCAGTGGTCACAGCACCGACCACTGCAACACAGAGCACGAACGAAGAGAACATGCCGCATCAAGCTCTGACGCCCATACCGGAGGTTGAACAAGTCCCGGTGGAAACTGCCGAGCAAGCGGAGCAGGGGCGGTCGAGGAGACGTTCCTTCCTCACATCCTTCCGCAAATCAAAACTGTAAGTATCTATACTTTTGATGTAGGCTTTGCATTTTGCATTGGATGCTATTATCTTCTGAATTTGTCTCTGAATGTATTAGATCGGCGTCCACCGAAAACCCCGACCAGCTAGCTGGGTGCGGAACATCCTTACCGACAACGGCTAGACAAACTGCTCAGCAACCAACCGTGGAGGAGCCCATGGCAGGGACTCCGCCTGGGCCTCAGCAGGCGGACGACCAGATGCCAGTCCCCAAGTAGAATACAAGTGCTCCAAGCACGAAACCTGATGAGGCGGATACCACGGCGCCAAGGGAGCTGGATCTAGCCGAGGGGCAGCAGCCAGAAGTTGCCCGGAACATGGTTGCCGACGCGACGGCTCGTGGGAAAGCCCTGATGGTCGTGGAGTCTGCAAACTTCGGACCAGTGCCACCTCCCGAACAGGAGGCTGAAGAGGATGAAGTGGAAGAAGTCCTGGGCCGTCCCCAAGATAGGCGACAACATGTATATGTGTCGCGCTATCGGAACGACGAATGGGTCATGCACGAGGAAATCCCAGAGGTCGAAGAGACCTTAAGAGTCGAACGGGCGGCCAAGCGTCTGGTGACTGAAGTCCAGGTATATTTGGCTTTAGTCCTTGACCCTGTTGTGTAGTCGAGCTGTCTGACGTAGCTTGTCTGTGTGCAGGACTTGATGAAAACTGCAAGATACCGAAAAAGGTGCTTCGACCAGATAGAAGGAACCATGATGACCAATAAGGAGCTGACGGCTGAAGTGGAACGCCTACGGCGCCACCTTGAAGCCGCCGACCAGGAGAGGACAGACCAAGAAACACAGAACCAAAACCTGGTCGGCCAGCTCGAAAACAAAGAGCAGGGAGAAAATAAGTAAGTGTTCACCGTATCATAGCAAGTGCAGGACTTGCGTTATTTTGTTCTTGACAGCAATAGCTGTAATGCAGGTTTAGAAGCTGAAGTGACCCGCCTCCAGGGGGAGAACAGCCGCGCGCTTGCAGAATGTGGTCGCCTGAAGGAGGACAACGAGAAACTGGCACGCCGCCAGTCGGAACTCCAAGACCACACTAACAAAATGAAGGACGACCTGAAAAGTAAGCACTCCAGACCACCTTTCTCGTTCAATTGCCCGCATCGCCTTGTCGTGTCATCACGTTTGATGTCTTGTACTGTTTTCAGTTTTGAAAGTCAATGCCAAGAGGCACCTTGAGGCCGTGATCAAGGAGCGCGACGACTGGAAAGCACAATGCCTTAAGGCCTCCGAGGAGCGGGACACGTGGAGCAAGGCGGTGCCAAGAAATGGCAACTGGCATTGTGCCCGTCCTCGACCTTATCGACCCGGCGCTCACAGAGGAAGAGCTAAGGACACCTCAGCTCGGACTGGTCGAGAGATGCAAGCAAGCATGGGGATGGTTCCAAGACTTCGTGAAGGAGGCGGGTGAGTACACGGGTGCCCATGTGCTAAGCATGGTGCGTGCTCACTACCCCCTGATCGATCTCAAACGCTTGGAGGCTGGGTACCCGAAGGAGATAGACCCGGACCAGGCCGAAGAGCTTCGGACGGCCCAGCTGGACTTGTCGTCAAAGATAATTGGCGATATTAACCTGTGCGGAGGTGGGACAGCACCTGTGCAGGGTATGCCATCGACAAGCCAGCTGGAAATGCCATCAGCTACAAGCCAACCAACGAAGCCTGCGGTCTCGACCAGCCAGGCACCGGCGGGGCCATCCCCTTCAGCTTGACTAGCTCCAGAGTCCCCGAGACTCAAGTAGGGTATCAGAGGCGGCGAGCAGTAAATGCCATGCGCCCCGACCAGCCAATGTAATAGGCTTAAAGCTGTAGAAGGAGGACATAGTTGTGTTATTGTAAACTTGAGCCTTTTCAGGCAAGCTTGTAATAACGTAACTGTATATCATTATAAGCTTGTTTGTTTTATACAAAACATACTTTAAGCTTGAAATTTTGTGTTGGTGTAACTAAGTGGGAACGTGTTAACGTTCTGTTTAGTTGTACCGTTTTGCTCGACACGTCATCCTGAAAAGTTTGTGCGGCCCTAGTCTGGCATGTGGTCGGAGTATGAGGTACTATGACCTGTGCACACGTGAACGCAGACAAGCCAAACCAGGGGGGACCTGCCGATCACCCGCAACGTAGAGAGCGGATCCCGTGCACGTGTTGGGAGGAACCGGAGACAGGGCCTGCTCCGAAAACCGTAGAAGGAGTGGTGGTCGGCTTGTACTGGCTTAAGTTAGAATAACCATAAAATTTGGAGTGACACATTAGAGTGGTCGGAGAAATCATAGTTGCTTTAGTAAAGTAAATCGAAAATACAAGTAGAGTACATATCTCAGTAGTTAAGCATAGAAACGTCTAAGCTTGTCGATGTGCCATGAGTTCGGTACGTCCGTGCCGTCTAGATGAGCTAACCTGTAAGACGTTGGACGTGTGACTTCCTTGATCATGAAGGGTCCCTCCCATGGGGTTGCGAGTTTGTGGACACCAGCCTGGTTCGTCTTCCACTTCAAGACTAAGTCCCCGACCACGAAGAAACGCTCTTTAACGTTCTTGTTGTAGTACCTGCGCAAAACAGCAAGGTACTTGGCCGTGCGTACGCAAGAATCAAGCCTTTTCTCTTCTGCGCTGTTGACTTCTAGCTCCCGTACTTCGTCGACCTTGCCTTCGTCGAAGTTCTCTACCCGTGCTGATCGGAAAGCTATATCTGGTGGGAGGACTGCTTCAGCGCCGTAAACCATAAAGTATGGTGAGACGCCAGTGTTACGACTGGGCTGAGTTCGGAGGCCCCAGACAACGGCTGGTAACTCCTTGAGCCATCTTCCAGGAGCTTTATCGTTTTCTCTGTACATCCTCTTTTTCAATGCAGTCCAAGATCATGCCATTTGCCCGCTCGACTTGTCCATTAGCTCTAGGATGCGCCACCGAGACGTATTTTACAACTATGCTCCTTTCATCGCAGAAGTCCCAAAAAGCGTTCCCGGTGAACTGAGTACCCAGATCAGTAATGATGCTGTTGGGCACGCCGAAACGGTGGATGACCTGGTCGAGGAATGTGACGGCTTTCTCTGAGGATGCCTGTACCAGAGGCATGTATTCTATCCACTTAGAAAACTTATCAATTAGCACGAAGACGCATGTAAATTTCCCAGGAGCTGGTTTGAAAGGCCCGATCATGTCCAGTCCCCAGCATGCGAAGGGCCAAGAGGCTGGAATCGTCTGGATCTCATGTGCCGGTACATGGATTCTCTTGGAGAAGAACTGACAACCTTCACAGCGGCGGACTAGCTTCTCTGCGTCGGCCACTGCTGACGGCCAATAGAACCCTGCTCGGAAAGCCTTAGCCGACCAGTGTTCTTGAGGCCGCGTGGTTGCCGCAGGAGCCAGAGTGGATTTGGTCTAGGAGATGCTTGCCTTCCTCCTGGGTTATACACTTCATCAAGATTTCCTCCTTAGCGTTTTTGCGCCATAACTTGCCATCGACGAGCAGATACTGCTTACTACGACGCATCAGGCGTTCATTTTCTGTTCGATCGATATAACCGCTACCGTCTGTTAAGTACTTGATGAAAGGTGTTCTCCAGTCTGGCTCATGAGTGGTCGGAAAGCGGCTCGGTTGTGCTCGGCGCCGGAACCGTAGCCACTAATTGCTGGTCTGAGACTTTGTCGGTCGTTGAATCTTTGTCTTCAATGGAGGGCGTGAGCAGGTCTTGGACGAATACGCCATGTGGGATTTTGGCTCGGGATGATCCTAACTTTGACAACGCATCCGCTGCCTGGTTCTTGTCCCGGACCACGTGTATGTACTCGATGCCATAGAACCTGCCTTCCAGCTTTCTTATCGATTTGCAATATGCGTCCATCTTTTCACTGGTCGTGTCCCAGTCCTTGTTGAGTTGGTTGATGACCAAAGCCGAATCTCCGTAAACATAGAGACGTTTAACTCCAAGCTCAACCGCAATGCGTAGACCATGCAAGCATGCTTCATACTCGGCGGCATTATTAGATGCTGGGAAATAAATCCTGAGGACGTACCGGAGCTGCTCCTTGGATGGTGATATGAAAAGAATTCCTGCTCCCGCACCGTCAATGTTGAGAGAACCGTCGAAGTACATCGTCCAATATTCGTCGGATCCCGGAGAAGCAGGCGTGCTTAAGTCTGTCCACTCGACGATGAAATCGACGAGTGCCTGAGACTTGATTGTAGTACGGCTTGCAAATTCCAAGGAAAAGGGGCATAGCTCCATTGCCCATTTGACGATGCGCCCGTTCGCATCCTTATTGCGAATGATGTCCCCCAAAGGATACTCGGTCATAACCACCACACGATATCCGTCGAAGTAATGTCTCAACTTTCGGGATGTTATCAGTATGGCGTAGAGCAGTTTCTGAATCTGTGGGTACCTGGTCTTGGATTCGTTGAGTACCTCACTAATGAAATAGATTGGCCGCTGTACCTTGTAGGCGTGGCCCGGCTCGTCGCGCTCGACCACCATTGTAGTGGAAACCACCCGATCGGTTGCCGCAATGTAAAGCAGGAGAGTTTCGTCTTCTCTGGGAGCAGTAAGTACCGGAGGTGACGTGAGGTATTGTTTCAGCTGCGTGAAGGCAGCGTCTGCTTCCTCCGACCACTCGAACTTCTCGGACGATTTGAGCAGTTTGAAGAATGGTAGTCCTTTTTCTCCTAATCTTGATATGAAACGGCTTAGAGCAGCCATGCAGCCGGTGAGCTTCTGGACATCCTTCACCTTTTTTGGGGGCTTCATGTCTAAGACAGCTTTGACTTTCTCCGGGTTAGGGCGTATGCCGTCGTAACTGACGACGTTGCCGAGCAGTATGCCAGAAGGGACACCAAAGATGCACTTCTTTGGGTTTAATTTCCATTGGAACGTATTAAGGGCTACGAAGGTGCGTTCCAGATTGTCAACAAGGGTATGTGCTTCCTTGGTTTTGACAACTACATCGTCGACGTAAGCCTCGACGAGGCCGTCTTTTATCTCGTCGTTGAGGCAGGCCTGTATAGCGCGTTGGTAGGTAGCACCGGCGTTTTTGAGCCCGAACGACATAGTCGTGTAGCAGTAGGCGCCGAAAGGCGTGATGAAAGATGTCTTGATCTGGTCGTCCTTTTTGAGAGCGATCTGGTGATAACCAGAGTAGCAATCGAGAAAGGAAAGCAGCTCGCAACCGGCGGTTGAATCTACGACCTCGTCTATGCGAGGCAAGCCAAAGGGGTCCTTAGGGCAGTGTTTGTTGAGATCAGTGTAATCAACGCACATTCTCCATTCATTATTCTTTTTGCGTACAAGAACCGGGTTGGCTAACCATTCCGGATGATACACTTCTTTGATAAATCCGGCTGCCAAAAGCCGTGTAACTTCTACCCTAATCGCCTCCTTTTTGTCGCGAGCGAACCGTCGTAGCTTCTGCTTGATTGGTTTGGCTTTGCTGTTGACATTCAAGGAGTGCTCAATCAAGTCCCGAGGTACACCGGGCATGTCGGAAGGTTTCCATGCAAACACATCCACGTTGCCCCTCAAGAACCTGACGAGCGCGTCTTCCTATTTGGGATCCAGGTCGGCCCCGATGAGGGCCGTTTTGCTGGGATCGCCCTCGACCAGCTGGATCGTCTTGTGCTCCTTGCACCTGATGTTCTTGCGCGGAGCCTCGAGCTCTGGGATCTCCAAGTGGTCGGCCGTGGTCTTCTTAGCGTTGAGCATGGTCTCGGCCATGCGAATAGAGAGGTCGTGGGCCTCTGCTATTTTGAAGCTGTCGTCCTCGCAGGTATAAGCTGCGTATACGTTGCCCCTGAGGGTTAAAACTCCTTTCTCAGTAGGCATCTTGAGCACCAGATACCTGTAATGAGGTATGGCCATGAACTTGGTGAGCGACGGTCGACCAAGAATAGCATGGTAGGTGCCGTCGAAATCAGCGACCACGAAGTTGACGTAGTCGGTGCGGAAGTGGTCCGGAGTCCCAAACTGCACAGGTAGCGTGATCTGCCCGAGAGGTGTGGAGCTCTGTCCGGGGAGAACGCCCCAGAACTGTGCCTCGTACGGCTTCAGGTCCGCCTGGGCTATTTTCAGAGCGGGCAGGCTGTTCTTGAACAGTATATCAATGGAGCTGCCGCCGTCGATCAGTACCCTGTCGAACTGAACCTTGTTGATACAAGGATCGAGGACCAGGGGAAAACGCCCTGGCTCGGGTATGGCGGCCCATTGGTCCTTCCTGCTGAAGTAGATTTCACGGTGAGACCACGGAGGAAGCCGCGGATCGGTAAGAAGGTTGTCGTTCTTTGCCACGTTCAAGCAGGCGCGGGCGAGCAGCTTGCGTTCTCGTTTGGTCTCAATGGACACCTTGCCGCCGATGATGGTGTGCACGCGATCCGTCGGCTTGACGTATTTATGACGAGGATCTGCATCGTCGTCGTCGTTGTCCTCGTTGCGCTGTTCCCTCACGTCAGTAGGCTTGTCGGACATATCCGGAGCCTGTTGGCGCGTGTAGATAGTCTTGAGGACGCGACAATTCTCCATGGTATGGTTCGACTTGGGATGGAGCTGGCAGGGGCCCTTCAATGCCTTGGCGTAATCGTCCTCGTAGTTACGACGTCCTCCGCCCTTTTTCACAGTATTGACCTCGCCATCGTCTTCCCGAGCACGCTTGCTTCTGTAATCGTCACGGCGGTTGCGCCGCTGATTACGTTGATCACGGTGGTCGCGGGAGTCGTTGCGCTGGTTGCGGCGGTCAAAATTGTCGTTCCGACCACGGTTGCCGCGGTAATCATCGCGGTGTGGGGGGTGGTCGGAGCGTGGGACCCTCGCTTCTTCTTCGACGATTATCTTTTTAGCGTCGTCAGCGTCCGCGTATTTCTTAGCGGTGGCCAAGAGCGCTGTGACTGACTCAGGTCTTTTCCGGAGGAGCTTGTCTCTTAGGGCGTCGTGGAAGCGGAGGCCGGTGACGAAAGCCTCGATTGCTTCGTTGTCGGATATTGATGGGACCTTGATGCGCATCTCCGAGAAACGCCGAACGTACTCGCGCAGTGGTTCGTCTTTCCGATCTCGGATCCGTTGCAGATCGTACTTGTTGCCGGGTTGTTCACAAGTAGCGATGAAATTGTCGATGAAGGCCTGCTTGAGTTCCTGCCAAGAGTCAAAAGAGTTTGCCGGCAAGCTAACTAGCCATTGGTGACCTGCATGACCAACGGCGACTGGGAAGTAGTTAGACATAACGTGCTCGTCAGCCATGGCTGATCGGCACGCGGTTTCATAGAGCATGACCCATAATTCGGGGTTTTCTTTGCCGTCGTACTTCTGAAGCTTCTCGAGCTTGAAATTCTTGGGCCATATGACTTGGCGCAGGTGTGGAGTGAACTGCTTCAGACCCGGCGGACCGTGGACGGTGTCGTACTCCATACGGCGATAGCTTTCATGGGATGCACGATCGTCGGCTCTCTGGTTGATGCGAGCACGCAAATCACGTCCACCGAGGTAATGGCGGAGATCGTTATTGCCATCGCGGCGATCTCGATTGCCACCTGGATTAGCGCTGCGACCGTGGTTATCACGGCGATTGTCGCGGTTATCTCGGCGGTTGTCGCCTCGAACGTCGTGGCGGTTATCCTCCCGGCGGCGGTTGTCGTCCCGACCACCATCACGACCACCGTTCCCGCCTTGACGGTTGTCCGATGGGTCGTTATTGCGCGAGCCACGTAGGTTGAGTGGCTGTGAGCGACTTGAGTATTGGCGGCTGTGGCTTGATTCGACAGAAACGGATGGAGCCCGGGCTTGGTTCATCTCTGCGGTCTGAGCCATAGCAGCCGTCAGATAAGCTTGTATGTCATCACGGATTACTTGAGTCTCGGGAGTGTTGGGCAGCCGCTGCATCGTCGCCATGGCGACGGCTACGTTGGCGCTTGGGGTCTTGAAGACTTGTTTATCCCCCACCCTGTCGAAAGCATTGTTGAGGTCACGCGGTTGGACCCTTATGCGTCGTGCCTCCTGGTCTGCTTCAGCTTCGATTTGCCGGCGATTAAACCGGTCAATATTGCGTGCTTCGCGTGCAGTCTTTTCTTGTTCTGTTTCGCCAACTGCTGGCGGCTCGTCGTTGCTGACAACATGGATCAAATCCCCTCGTCTTGGCGGGAAAGACGGAAATTGGGGGAAACCCGGGGCGTGGTCTGGTAGATCCAGATCGTATTGGGCGCCTTCATCTTCGTGACGCTGAAGCTCGGTGTGGACAGATGCGTTGGACGCGATGCCGGATGAGGAGCTGGAGTCACCTTCTCGGACTGTGTGGACGGATCCTTCCTGATAATCTTCGATCCGGACCATGTTGACGATGTTGCATGGCTTCGGCCGAGATCGGTGTACAGGACACAGATCCGAGCGGTGTCGCAGGTTGTACGCGTAGCTGGAGGCAGCGTTTTGCAGGCCGTAGGGCTGGACCTGGTGGTTCTCCGTCGGGGCTTCGTACTCGCAGAGTCGGAGACCCGTCGCGATGTCTGGCCGGCGATGAGCGAAACGCCCCTCAGGAGTTGATACGACCACAAGATCTGTTCCAAATCGCACAGGGACGACTGGTCCGAGCTGGTCGGATAGATCTGTCGTGGAGAGCTGTTACCTGCTCGTTAGGTTGGGTTTGAATCGTACTTACCAGAGCCAGGGTTTCAGCGAGTTGGATGCCGACCCGATCAACGGAATCGAGCAGGTCGGTGTTGTCGATCTGCTTCCCTCTGTAGCGGGGAAGCGGATGACGGGTTGTTGGCGTGGCTGTAGGCGTGGTCGGAGCCAGATGTCCCGTGGTCGGAGCCAGGTCCATCGTGGTCGGAGCCGTGTTCACCGTGGTCGGAGCCGTGTTCACCGTGGTCGGAGCCGTGTTCACCGTGGTCGGAGCCGTGTTCACCGTGGTCGGAGCCGTAGCCGATGCAGGTGAAGTAGTCGTCGGCGCAGGCTGAATCCATGCCTCCCCCGTGGCCATGGCGATGGAGTCGTCGGAGCTGGTGGTCCAGGTGATCTGGCCGACGGTGAACGTGAGGCCGCTGGGCGTAGCCATGGAGCCGGAGATGATGACCATCTTGTTTGTTTGGAGAGCAGTACGCACACCCCCTACCTGGCGCGCCACTGTCGACGAAATATGGTCGGCAGTCTACCTAGGGGTATGCCCAAGGTAGTAGATTATCGGCAGACAGATGCGCAAGCCCCAAACAAGACGGTGACGCAAGACAGACACGAGGTTTTATCCAGGTTCGGCCGCCAAGAAGGCGTAATACCTACGTCCTGCGTCTGATTTGTATTGCTATATGTCAATGAGAGATATTTTTCAGAGGGGTCCCCTGCCCGCCTTATATAGTCCGAGGGGCAGGGTTACAGATCTGGAAACTAATCCTAGTCAGTTACAATTGCCATATCTGGCCGGATAAGGATTCCTATTCTAACCGACCAGGATCCTGCTTGGTCGCCAAATCCGTCTTGATTCCTTGTGCAGGACTCCGATCAGGTTAACCGGGCTGCACGTCATCTTTCGGGTGGACTGAAACCATCGATCCGGGCCAGCCCAAGCTTAGCCGTAAGGGTATAGGGGTTAATACCCCCACACCTACTTTGCTATCCTTTTCTGCCCACTTCTTTCTTCTTTTATATTTTAGGTGTATGATTTTTTTGTTATTCAGACAACTTGTAATTTTATCATTGTTTGACTATAAAAATTGTGAATTGTCTTGTACTTTAAGATTGTTGTCACAAAAAAAAAAAAATATAGCAACTCCCTTTTCTGCCTAGTCAGACAACGAATTAGGATCTCCATCGTGCTGCTCATAGAAGGTAATCTGCTACCGTCCCACTTGAAGTAATCTCTCCCACGATCAGGACCAATCTTTCCAAGATCCTATTCTCCGTCTTGTTTCTTTACAAGGACCCACGCAGGGAACACCCATCCATTCGTTGAAAAAAAAAATCATTGATCATGACCGGGATGCGCAGAAAAGAACCTTGCGAGGCCAAACAAGAATAATTGGATTTTTTTATGCATAGGATAGGGAACTTTCTGCCAATATATATTCTTCAAAAGGACCCACAGAAGCTATTGCAAACAGAACAAAAATGGGCACCACCAGGACGATGAACCTAGCTAGACTGGCTAGGAGATTCATGTGTAGTAGTAGTAGGACCGGAAGAAAGAAGATTACAGTATTCATGGAGGCAGCACTCTTTAGCAGAGGTTGCATGTGCAGCCGAATATGAAGTGTTCTCACGCTGCATCTGGCTGCAGTACCAGTACTCCAACCCAAGATCGATCAACAGGGCAGCCTGCAGCCTGTTTGGAGTTTGGATCATAACACTGAACCGGATCTCGCGTGCAGAGTGCAGGTTACTACTCCAAGCTTGGGGGTTGAATCGATCGAAGCGAACAAGTGCAGTGCAGGCCTCCACATCAGACGAGAGGAAAAGCGATACCCTTTCTCACTCAGCTTATCAGTAATGTGTGTGAGGCACACGTGCTTGCACGCAAGGGATCCGATGCTGCAGACTAGTAGTAAAGCATAGCCGCCTGCATGCTCTTCTCTCCACCAAGAACTTGACAGCCGGTGGGCCGTGGACGTGGTAGTAGAATACCAACCACCATGCTGGCTGCTGCAGATAGCAGCGAATAAATCCATCACCACTATAAAAGGAGGCGTTGATAGATCAGCCTTCACTATTAAGGCTGCAGAGCGCGAGGTACAGCTGCCAGTGCCAACCATGGCGATCCGGGGCGTCGCCTCCACCCGCGAGGACATGACGCTGGAGGAGTTCAAGGAGTGGCTCAAGCAGTTCGACACCGACGGCGACGGCCGGATCAGCCGGAACGAGCTCCGGGAGGCGCTCCGCCGCCGCGGCGGCTGGTTCACCACCTGGAAGAGCGGCCGCGCCCTTCGCCAGGCCGACAAGAACAACAGCGGCTTCTTGGACGACTCCGAGATCGAGAACCTCGTCGCCTTCGCCCAGAAAGATCTCGGCATGAAGATATCCACCTGGTAGAAGAAGAAGAAGAAGCGCAGAGTGACAGCCGCTGCATATAATTAAGACATCCATGAACATGAACTAGCTATATTTGAACTGAATACCGGGCAGTGTCGTTGTATACTCTGTATTGTAGCAACTTGATTTTGTGTGGTTGATTCTGCAAGCTTGATACACTATTACAGTATCTATGTGCCAATTACATCTCCTGAATAATGGTATGGTATGTGTAGTATAAGAAAATGAAACCGGGTCTTTAACTCGCGCCTCTTATTGCTCGGCCGACTCAAATTACGGTTTCGTTCGGTCATCGGGTAACTTTTTAATTTCCTAAATGTTTGCAATTGCCATGGACATGGTAGGTAATTTTTTCTTGAATCACACAGCATAGACGTAGACCTTCGTATAACTATATACATGCACATACACTCAAATGCCGCGCACAAATACTATCACTTTGAGCACCTCTAAAAGGCTCGGACAATAGATTTCGAGATTGTTCGCTATCGAACACCGTACACTTTTGCAGCAAATGGAGTAGAGCATTTCTTATTATTATCAGAAAATCACGGGCAGAAATATAATATCATATAAACTATGTCCCCTTTGGATGGGCTTGTAATAAAAAAATACGAGGCAATTTTGTGCCACTTGCAGAAATTCCATTCTTTAATTAAGTGTGTGAAAAGGTCAAGGAATTTCAAAAGCAGTACCTCTTACACCATAAGTTATTGTTTAGAGAAAAAAAATCCTGAAAGCATGGTAGTACTTTGGGATTTTCATGAAGTTTATTTTTTTCTCAGGAATATTTATCTATTACTCCTACCAAAACATACGGACACATGAAATTTAATCAACAAAAGAAAAGTCAGCAACTCCAACGACTTGGCTAAAATTCGTAGCCAATTTCTATAGTTTAGCTATTTTGTAAAATAGAAAACTCAAAAAAGAAGAGGTCTACAACGGTTTTGCTATATATTTGTCATCTCCAGATAGCTAGTGCCCGTGGTTGGCTTTATATGGCCACCTAAAGGGATAGCCAGTTTTCTATTTTATAAGGCAAGATAGCACATCTGTTGAAGCCTACTTTTTTCTATACAAATTCTAAAATACCCTCCAAAATAAGAATAGCTGAGCTTTTTGCTATACAAATTCTAAAATACCCTCCAAAATAAGAATAGCTGAGCTGTTGGAGTTGATCTTAGGAATGAGATGGGTGCCCAGGCCAGTTCATGACTCGTCCCTGTTTAGATCCCAACTAGATTATAGTCCAGACTATGAATAAGATTATAAGGGCATTCTTAGCAATATAGTCAAACTTGCTACTTATATTAACTTAAAAAGAAAAAAAGAGCAACATAATATGTTAGTATAGAAAAATATATAAACATAGCCACATGAATCATAAAAAAGTATATGAGCCTAGCTCTTGAATAGCTAGCTTATCATTCTCTCTTTTTTATTAAATAAAATATTCTATGAGCTAGTTATTTCAACACTGTTGGAGCTTCCCTAATAATCTAGACTATGGATTATAATAATGTAAATTGTTTGGATCCCTGGATTATATAGTGTGCGCAGATTATTGTTGGTTGGAGCACAAATGACCAATAGTGCCCTTGTATATGAGGTGAAGAGGACAAGGGTGGGGGGAGTTGTTTTTTAGCATCATAATCTATGATTGGCAGGTCTCAACTAGGTTACACTGATTGTTATTTGTTTCCTAGATTATAATAATCTACCCTATAATCTCTTCTATTTGGTTAGACTATTTTAGCTAATTATTGTTGTGACTCAAACATGGCCTCACCTGGCCGCATCAGTTTTGATTTGCCCTATTAAGAGACTGTTTGGATCTACTGTATAATCTAGATTATGTATAGTATTATTATAATTAGGGCTATAGATTATAATAATCAGAGTGTTAGGATCTTTGGATTATGGTGAAAGCCCTAGTTTGGTTTGGCTAATTGATGAAACCTAAGTACTAACCTTTGTCATGAGTGTCATGTGAGCAAGGTTGGTACATACCAAGTGATGGAGCATGGTGATGAAGTCCATGGAGATGGAGATGGACATGTGTTGAAGATGATCAAGCTCAACTTGAAAAATAAGAAAGAGAAAAACAAAACCAAGATGATCAAGGCAGAGGTATCAAATAGGTTTTTGTTTTGGCACTCAAGACACCATAGAGGGTGTGAGTGTATTTATGATCGATAGCCGTACTATAAAGAGGAAAAATCTTTGGCTAAGCGGTTATCGAGTGCCACTAGATGACATGATTCTTGCATATGCATTAGGGACCTAGCGTGCTAACAATTAACCCTTGAAAATGCTTTGTGAAAATGCTAACACACATGCACATTGGTGATACACTTGGTGATTAGCACATGGAAGCAAGGGTGGTGAAGTTTGAGTTGAAAAGGAGGATTTTAGGCGTAACCGGATGCTGCAACTTGGATCGGACGCTAGTGCAACATGCGTCTGATGCTATTGAAACATTGATCGGGCGCTAGTGCAACATGTGACCGGACGCGCCTATGTAACTGTTCACAAACAGGCAACACACGCGGTTGGATGACCTAACGCTGGGTGAGTCCGATCAGTAGTGACCAGACGTGTCCAGTCGCCAAAATACCTCTCTAGAATCTCTCTGGATCGCACCGGACGCTGATACAACAATGACCGGATGCTACTGCAACAATGATTGGATGCTACTGCAATGAGAGGACCGTTGGGCGCCAACGGTCGAATTCAAATAAGTCTGCGACCGGACGCTACTGCAACAATGACTGGACGCTATTGGAACTTTGATCGGACGCTACTGCAACTTGCATTGCAGGCTATTGCAACAAATGCACCTGACGCGTCCGTCATCCTGACCAGCGACTTCGGTCGTTGCGTAGGGAGCCAGCTCTTGTGCCTAACGACTCTATTTCGTTTGGGGGTCTTTAAATAGACCATGGCCGGCCTTGGGCTCTTCCTCTTGGCACTTTGACATACTTGACATCCTTGTGAGCCTAAGCAAATACCTCCCACTCATCTCTATCATTGATTCATCATTATAGTGAGATTAGGAGTGATTCCTAGTGCATTTGCTTGAGTGGTTGTATCTAATGGCACTTGGAGATCGTTGTGGCTGCAGAGTTCTTGTTACTCTTGGTGGTTGCCGCCATCTAGATGGCTTGGAGCAGCGGAGGAGCTTTGGCACGTGTTGGTGATTGTTCGTGGCCAGCTCCGGTGATTGTGAGGGGTCTTATACCTTCCCCGGCAGATAGCCCAAAGGTAACTCTAGTGGATTGCTCATGTCATTGAGTTACCTCACTTGTGGGTAGGTTCTTATAGTGTCCAATTATGTGGACGAGGTTCATGCAACACCTCTTAACCGCCGAACCACCAAGTGTTGGTCGACACAACGGGGACTAGCGTGTCGACAAGCACGTGAACCTTGGGAGAAAAATTGGTTGTCTCTTGCCCTTTGGTAATCTCCCGGTGATTGAATTGATACTCATCTTGTGGTTGGTTCACTCCTCTACGCGGTGGTATAATCACCCTACTTACTCATTTACATTCCCGCAAACTAGTTGTAGCAAGCTCTTTAGTGTAGCTAGAATTGAGAGCTTGCTTTGTAGTTTAAGATCATCTAGTGGAGCTCTTTAGTGTAGCAAGTGTGAGAGCTCTTAATGAGTAATGACTTAGCCATATGTGTACCTAGTGATTATAGTAACTAGAATTGTTGGATAGGTGGCTTGCAACCCTTGTAGAGGTAGAGCAAGTTTGCATTTCGCTATTTGTCATACTAATCAAATTGCTCTAGTGATCTTGTAGATTTTTTAAATAGGCTATTCACCCCCTAGTCATATTAGGGCCTTTCGTATGGTTGGTTAAAGCAAGAAATTCATATCTTATCCTTTATAGTTTAGCAAGTTAGACAATCGGTTAGGGACTAGTTGGACTTTTGGCACCCATAATCCATCATATAATCTGTTTTGGACAACTAGATTACGGGATTATGATAATCAAGAGTTCTAATTATAATAATCCATCATATAATTAATCTGGTTTGGATCAAAACTAGATTATATAATATGATTATTATAATCGCAGGGTATCCAAACATGATCTAATTAAGTTGTGGTGTTGGGTTCTTGCAAGTTATATTTTGGGGACAAAATTTTAAGGGGCTCTTGCGTTTGTACCCTTGTTTTGTATTGAAATTGTGATTTTGCCCCTATTTTTTTGACTTTGTGAATTTACCCCTACTGTGCCATTCATGAAGCACCAGTTTGCCCCTGCTCCGTCATCCACCCCTAACGGTGTTAAACTTTGTACAAAAGGACATAAATGCCCACGCGATTTTGCCCCTGTTTATTATACCTAATTGTGATTTTACCCTGATTTGGAATTAGACTTTTTTATTGTATGCCTAATTGCAATTATTTAAACTCAGATTTAATACTGATAAATATTCAAAATTTTGGCAACACCTTTGCTATATTTTGCTAGCATCATGACAACAATATGAAGCACATATAAAACACATAAGAAAAATCATGGAGAACCACATCATTTCAAAGTCTACCATACAGCATGTCAACATGTCCACAAAAGTTGTGAAAAAAAAACATGTCCACAAAAGCTATAGGTCTGCACCATGTCACATGTCCACAAAAGCAACTGCACCATGTCAACATATCCACAAAAGAAACGAGTCTGCACCATGTAAACATGTGCACAAAAGCTACATCCATCTCATTCAAGGACCACCTAGAGACCTAACAAACTAGCTAGCCTTCCTCCTGTTCGCCCTCCTTCCCCTCCCTCTGAAAAGCATCGAACAGGTTGGTTAGTAATGATTACATCCACAAAAGCTTCCATATATCTTTTTTCAGGAGCCGGCACCCGTGTCCTTGAGTTGTATCAGGTGCTAGTCTACTTGGGATCCACTCTTCGATATATTGCTCCGCGACGAAGCTCTGGCCACTGTTGTCTTGCCGCACATTATAGCTACCCAAATTAGAACGCATAAAAACCAGGAACAACTCTTTATGCATATTAATCAACAAGCAAACTAGACTGCTGGAGCTCGCAAGAAGATCGAGATTGGGCCACAACTTTTTATGCAGACAAAGGAATGGGCAGGGTGTCCGATTAGCATATGAGAGTGCTCCAGCTACTCTATCTTGCCGAGGGTGTGGCAAAAATCTGAATCTGAATGTAATCTGCATTTTGCAAGAGAAGGCAGAAAATAAGAAGAAAAAAACAGTAGTGACAAGAGAACTGAACTATGCAGATTGTTAAATTACTGAAAAGTAACGTATTGAAAAGAATGCAAACACAGGAATAATGGTATGAGCAGAAGCTTCACGCCCACTTGTAAATTTGCAATACAACTGGCATGGTCTTTAAACATCTAAAACACAGAGCCATGGGTTGATAATTGATATATACACCAAGACAAATGGTCAACTACCGTTCTACCAATCATTCCAATAACAAAGGATCCAAAAGAACCGCATGCACTATAGCCAGCAAAGTTCATCAGAGAGACACAAAAATCCCTGACATGAACCATGACTTAGCCATGTAATTGTTCTTACCTCTGAGTAACCCCAAGTTCCAACAGCATAAACATAAAGGGAAATCAGCCGTCAGGCCTAGCGAGATGGGCTGTACTTGTACATTGGTGAAAGATCAATGGACCACTACAAAAAACGCATTTCCATTCCAGCAGCACAAGCAAGCAGGCAATCCTCTGCTACCAAAATCAAATCATCATTAAATCGAAACAGGGCATTTGTCTTCACCAACCTGCCGCGTTATGGAACGCACATTGGCGATTGGATATGATTTATCTCCCCAATGAACGGATTTCTCATTCTTCTCTTGAGCAGAGCGATCAGAAAGCTAATTAAGCATTACTGCAGGCGTCAGGGACTCAGGGGCAATGCAAAAAGGTGGAGAAATCTAACAGATACCAAATCTAGACAAACCAAGCTTGCTTCTAATGGCTTGTCCTCCTAAAGAAAAGGCCCCAACTTTACGGCACAAGATGCACGAGATCACCCCCACTGGGTGGGGTGACAGCTGACGAGAACAGAGGCGGACGGACGGAGACGGTCACCTCAGGGAAGACGACGAGCCGAGAGGAGTAGAAGGCGGGGACGACGGGGAGCTCCTCCCATCTCTGGACGACCTGCCGCACGCTCCGCTCCCTCCTCCCTCTCCTCAAGTCCTGTCTCATTTAACCCCGGCCTCCGCTCCTCGCCTCCTGCCATCGAGGCATCTGAGCGATTGAATCAAAGCAAGCAGCCACCCTGAAAACATCTATCAGATCAGCAGCAAGTCAATTCATCGAACACCAGCAGGGCATGTCATCGAGGCAGCAATTACTCACCAAATCGTAGGTGCAGCTACTTGGTCGAAGAGGCAACGGTGCGGAGGTGATGACATGTAGGTGCCCCCGCCATCCCCGGCTGGGCAGCGCGCTAGTGAAGACCGGCGAGTGCGCGTGCCGAGAGCTCACGGCCACCGCCCGCCCCACATCGCCGTGCACCTCCCTGAGCAGGCCCACGCGCGGCCGAGCGCGTGCGCTTCCAGTCGAGCCAACCAATGGCGGTCGTGGAGAGGAGGGGAGGGGCCTCGCTTGGCCAGCCGACGGCAGTGGCGACGCGCTGTGTCGGCCTGCATGGGGCCTGCAGCCGAGGCGGCCCACGGGGGCTCGCCCCGAGCAGAGCAGAGCGCGCGGCGTATGCTCCGACTAGAGCCGCGCGAGAGCACGCAAATGCGGGTCGGGGAGGGGCGCCGGGATCGAGCGCCGCCGGCCACTGCACCTCCTTGAGCGGGCCCTGTTGGTCCACGCACGCAAATGGGGGCCTGATGCCGCCCGCTCCGCCCGCCCTGCAGCTATCCCAAAGGTGCCCGACTGGAGCAGCAGATGGTGCGGCCGCGACCTTGTGGGGTGGGGGACGGGGCGGCGGCCGAGGCCCCCAGCCGCGCCGCAGCGGGCGCGAGCCGGGGGGGATGGTTCGGGGCGGAGCCCGCCGCAGGCCACGCGGCACCCAGCCACTGCGGGCGCGAGCCTGGGGAGGAGCGGGGCGGAGTGAGGATGAGTTGCGCCGCCGCCGGTACTCCCCAAACCCTAACACGCGAGCCGCGCCGCCGGAGTGTGGCGGAGGGAGGAGGAGACGCGCCGGGGGCAAGAGCGGGAAGGAGGGAGGATGAGCCACGCCGGGGGGGAGCGGGAAGGAGGGACGAGGAGCTGCGCCGCCGCCGGTTGCTGCGCCGCTGCGACTTCTCGTCGGGAACGGGTCGAGCCAACGGGTGAGAAAGGAGAAAGCGACTTAGGGGTATCATTGTCTTTTCATATAGGTGTTTTTTCTTTTTCTTTTTTTTTTACCATTTAATTTAAGCATTTTAGACGGTGTTACAAAGCAGGGGTAGACGGGAGCTTCGTTTGAAAAAAGCGAGGGTAAAATTACAAAGTTAAAAAAAGAGGGGTAAAATCACAATTGGAGCACTGGACAAGGGTAAGAACGCAATTTTCCCAAATTTTAAAACTCATAAAAGTCTTTATATTTTGGAATAGAGAGAATATTTTGTATGCCAATATGTACAAATGTCCAGCCCAATTATATCTGGTATAGCAAAAAATGTTATTAAATAATCAAGCAGCATACATGTAATTGAAATGCAAAATATGAATATATGTTGCATCAGTGGTATAAATTTTATGGAAGTGCTCCCAATAAAGGGGTCCAACGTGAAAGTTACTAGTAAAGTAAAGGGTAAGGATTGAACCCAATAACTGCATGCATATCTCTACATTAGAAATATAATATATGTGTTTATATTATGCATATATTACTAGTAAAGCTAATATGGGAAAAGGTCAGAAGAACCTCTCTTTGTCAAGGCATATGAGGCATTCGTGTTGGATTGGTCAGTCAACGAGAGAGATACTCCCCCCATCCCTAAATAATTGTCGTTATTGGTGTGTGTGCCGCAAATTTGACTCGATTTGTAAAAAATATGTGCAACATTTATATCTCCAAAATAAGCTTATTAAAAAACTAGATTCAAAGATCCTTCTAATAACACTAATTATATATATATATATATATATATATATATATATATATATATATATATATATATATATATATATATATATATATATATATATATATATAGGGAGAGGCTATTCAGTAGCCGGCTACAAAATAAGTTATTCTGTAGCCACTTCCATTTACTATAATTTTATATACTAATTTACTATAATGTCAATACATATTTACGATAGTTGGGTTACTATAACACATGGGGATATTTACCATAACGTTATATTAAACCACTTAGCAAGGAGTTACTATAATCTTGTAAATTAACATAGTAATTATCATAATTCAAAGTGGCTACAGAATAAGTTATTCTGTAGCCAGCTACAGGATAGTAGTTCTATATATATATATATATATATATATATATATAGGGAGAGGCTATTAAGTAGCCGACTACAAAATAAGTTATTCTGTAGCCACCTCCATTTACCATAATTTTATATACTAATTTACCATAATGTCAATACATATTTACGATAGTTGGGTTACTATAACATATGGGGATATTTACCATAACGTTATAGTAAACTACTTTGTAAGGAGTTACTATAATCTCGTAAATTAACATAGTAATTATCGTAACTCAAAGTGGCTACAGAATAAGTTATTTTGTAGCCAGCTATAGGATAGTAGTTATATATATATATATATATATATATAAATATATATATAGTCAAAGTTGTTTCTTGGAAGTGAAACGACATATATTAGGGACGAAGGGAGAATATGCCACAGCATTAATCGAACGAGGCATTGAGGCATGCGTTTTTACCTAACTTTTTCAGAGATTCTATTATTGGCTTGTAGAGACTGATAACTTTCATGGGTTCGGGCTCAGTATTTTTTTTTGAAACATAACGGGGGGGAGAGCTTCCCCACCAAATTTCATTTAACCTTCCAGCAGACTGGAGGAAGTAACAGAATTACAAGCAAGGAGATAGGCACGCCAGTCATTGAGACTGTTTACATCATGATCGCTCTTTAGTCGTTTTCGCCAAGTTACAAAGTCATCACAGACTCTAGATATGATTACACGGCTATGGGCGGCTTCGCTCCGGAAAATTTCGCCATTCCTGGCGTCCCACAGTCGCCAGAGGATAGTGAGTAGAACGAAAGGCCATAATTTGGGACTCACGCCTGATGGGATGCTTGCAGTCCAGGCGTCTTCATCTGATAGGGAACTGACATTGGAAAGACCGAGTCTCCTCCAAACCTCAGAGCTGACGGGGCAACAGAAGAATGTGTGATGCCTATCCTCCACCGCGCTGACGCACCGCTGGCAATCTCCATCTTCAAGAACATGTTTAACGTGGAGGTTAGCCCTTGTGCTGAGTCTGTCTTTGAAAAATAACCAAGCAAACACCTTGACTTTGTTGGGCACACGTGTCCCCCAAATGCGCCGCCCATGGGGGTCAGGGATGTCTTGGACACGGTCAAGAGCCTTGTAGGCGTCTCTGGCAGAATATGGTTTGCCCGTCAATTTCATTAGCCTCACATCTGGCCGGACTATCATCAAGCTGGAATTCCTGCAAATAAGAGAATAGGCTGTCTAGCTGAGCGCTAGCAGCAGTTGTTAGCCGAGGTCGGAGGCACAAATCAAACCCATTTCGGAAAACACTTTGCACCGATATGTTAGGTCTGGTTGTATGAGAAAAGAGGGGGCAGCGTGAGAAGAACAAAGCGGGCCATCAGGAAGCCAGTGATCAAACCAGAAGGAGGTGGCGGAGCCACTGTGAACTCTGACGTACGTAATAGAACGGAAGGTGTTGAGCTCGTCATTGATAATTTTCCAGAGGTAGCTTTGGTGGCCGGAGAGGGGAGTGTCGAAGGTGGCAGCATCATGGAGCAGCCAGTTCTTCCAAGAAGCTGGCTCAGCAGAAAATAATTTGTCAATAAATTTCATAAGCATGCACCGGTTCTGGACCTCCAGGTCTTTGACACCCAGGCCACTGTTATCTTTGCTAGCACGGACGTTCTCCCACGCAACGTGGCATTTGGACCCATCGCACACATCATCGCCGGTCTAGAAGAAAGCACGACGACGCCGATCAATGGCCTTGATCACCGTCTTGGGAATGTTCAAGGCCGACATGTAGTGGAGAGGGACGGCAGCGGACAAGGTTAGTCGCCCGGCTCTATTTAGCAAGGAGGCACGCCACCCCGAAAGGTGCTTATCACAGTTAGAAATCAAGGGGAGGCAATCAGCTACAGAGATTTTTTGAGGGGACAGAGGTAGGCCAAGGTATGTCTGAGGGAAAGAGGAGACCGTCGTCCCAAAAGCAGTAGCAAGTTCAAGAGCAATATCGTCGGGCACCCCGATAGGGAGGAAGGTGGTTTTGTGGTAGTTGATAGATAGACCAGTGGCGTGCTCAAAGAGTTCAAGGATATGCTTTGTTTCACTGACAGCATCAGGGGAGTAGCTGAGGAAAATTAGGGTGTCGTCAGCGTACTGAAGCACAGGGCAGGGAGCGTTAGGCATCAGAGGGTGCTTGATACAACCGGCAATGGCGGGGTGTTGTAGGAGTCGACGTAGAACGTCGGCAACTATGATGAAGAGATAAGGAGACAAAGGGTCATCGGGTGATGGAGATATCAATCTTTAGGGGAACGTGGTCAGAGGTGGTTGCTACTTCATCCTTCAACGTGTAAGGGGTTAAGTCTATAGAAAAATATTTAACGATCATCTATATGATAGAAACTGCCATGGAGCTGATGGGCAAGAAGGAGGTGAAGAAAGGCCAACATCTGCTGTATGGCCGCCGGAAGGATGACCAGGATGAAGAGGAGCGCTAAGACCTGATGCTGCAATTCCCAGGCTTCCTATCGCTGCTGTTACCTGGAGATCTTGGTGGATCTATCTTTTGGCTTGCGTTTGGCTGCTGGTAGACAGTTTTTTTGGGCTGGTTATAGCCGTCTTCTCGGAACTGTGGTGTAATAGCATCGATCCTTGCTGTCAGTCTTTAGTTTCTGGTTTTTTTAGCATCAAGATGTAGGACGTTAAGTGCGGTGTAAGTCTTCTGGCTGGTCTGTCGCTCTCTTATGATAAACTCTGAAAACTATGTATTTCCGTTGATGTCAATGGAAATGAGGAAGGTGCCTCGTGTCAAAAAAAAAAAAAACTATGATAGAAACTAAATAAATCAACTATCAGGGTATACACTTCATGATATTTTAACTATCAGAGCCGGGCATTTCATTATAAACTTTCATTAGCTACATGATGTTTTAGATGGAGATATATTTTTCTATATATTTGAAGAATTTAGAAAATTTCAATTTAGAACAAAACTAAAACACCTAATATTTGTTATTAAATTATTAAAGCGCATCTACCGGCACGGAGATCGGCAGATGTAGTACATAAGGGCAGTCCCAATGGTGTATTGATGATGGTTTCTATCCTCATTAAGAAAGAGAGCAAAAATCCTAGAAATAGTTTCCTCATGAAGAAATCAGGTCTTCTCTTGACCCAATGCACCAAGAAACCATGAAATCGCCATTGGGGAGAAACCACCAGTTTCCAGGGGTCTCGCGCCACACTCCCATTGGAGGAAGAAGATAGAGTTGGTAGAGAGAAAGAGAAAATAATTATTACACAAAGACACCTCTACTATGGAAGGTAGTTTCTATAGATGATTTCTTGTGCTATGGAAACCGCATCAGTTTTTTTCATTGGGAAAGCCCTAATACGCTGCATCAGAATACCAGATGTGACCTTATTACATGAACGTTAATTAATTAGCTGCAGGCATTGCCGCATTGGAATCAAATAATTGCATGCAGTCCCCCCTTCACATAAAAAAAAAGAGATGCCCTTCTCCCTTTCTCGATCAACCTGCAGAAACGAACAAACCCAAAGAATAACCCAGCGTGAGACGCATGGATATGACGCAGGCTAGCACACATCACCTTTCGCATGGCCAGCGGCACCAGCCGGTCTCTGGCGGTCTTCCACTATGAGTGAGAGTGTGAGACAAATCTTGCCTGCAGATAGAGGCGAATCTATAAAGCTACGAGAACGCCGCGCGAGACATGGAATCGTCGAGTCCCGTGCACTGTCCCGCGCGGCGCACCTATAAAAGGAGCGGCAACTGATCGCAAGCTCCGACGTGCGCGCAGGACTGCCATAGCTTCCTAGTACGACCACAGGCTAGCTCATAAGCTAGCTAGTAGCTAGAGCTCCAGGCCCAAGCAGCAGCAGCAGCCATGGCCACGGCAGCCCTGACGACTCCGAACCCGGCGGCGCCGACGAGGGGCCCGGGGAAGGAGCACCGGACAGCGATCACGGTGCCGGAGTTCAAGCGCTGGGTGAAGCAGTTCGACACCGACCACGACGGCCGCATCAGCAGGAAGGAGCTCCGGGAGGCCATCCGCCGCCGGGGCGCCTGGTTCTCCGGCCTGCGCGCACTGTTCGCTGTCCGGCGCGCCGACAGGAACCGCAACGGGTTCGTTGACGACTCCGAGATCGAGGGCCTCATCGACTTCGCCGAGAGGGAGCTGGGCTTCAGGATCACAACGGAATGAACGGCGGCGCGATGAGCTAGTCTGTCGTCTGCTCCTCTCTACAGCTACAGGTCGCCGACGTACATGACGGCGTATATTGTACTGTACTGTATTTCGTGAGACGTACTTGATTAGTTACGTACGGTCTGTGTAGTGCTAGTACTGTACTAGGTAGTTTTTCTTTCCTTTTTCTTCTTCTGTGTGTGTCATCGTACCGCTGCTAGCTCCAGCTTCTCCTCTGAATAATTTGTGTCGAAGCAGGAGAGGAAGCATGCATGTACTATGTACATGCTAGCAGCTTGTTAAGTGTACTGCTGCGTGGCGAAGTGATGATGATGATGCTACCCGTTGTATAATTGTTTGTAGCAATCCATCCATATTCCATGTGTTTATATGGACTCTCAGGTCCTCTGTTTACCCGTATATACCAATATACCATACACAGCACACAACCTTCATGGAGCATGGCCTTAGTCATTAGAGCATAGCTCCACAGCTACAACTATACAACAATATCACGATCGAGCTGGCGATGATCTGATCTGATGCACATATGTGATCATTTGATCATATATACCATGGTATTTTAGCCTACAAAATACACAACATATGTAATGCTATTGTCTAATAATAATACAAAAGGCATACACCATACACCATAGGACTATGATTTTCAAACAAGTCCTGATAAACATTTGTTAAAGTCCAAAAACTATATAGTCCTAACAATACCACAGTTTCCAAAAAAAAAAAATACATAACTTGTTGCATTCGAACTCCTTGTATGTTGTTTCTCAAAACCAAAATATTCTACAAAATCACAATATTTCTCCAAGCCTCTAAAAATACTTTATATCGACGACCTAAACTTTTAAATCAATAGAGCTATAGATCTGTTTGTGGAAAAACAAAAAGGAGGTATAACTAGGGATGCAAGCTAAGTGGTGAAGATATATAGCAAGTGTGGTCATGCGTTACAACAACACGTACAACTTGTTGTGTGGTCACCGGGTGATTTACAACTCGAAAATTTATTGATGTGGGGTTCTCCTAGTGTTTAGCATTCAATATTTAGTATAAGCTTTTCCCTACCAAATGCCTAGTGAGCTAGGATTTTCATGTGATATGACTGATAATAGTGTGTTATTATTACTACTTAAAAATATTATAAGAACTCAACCATTTTAGCAGTGAATCTAACCCATCACGTTTTACTCCGTTAGCACTCGGAAATAGGGATTGATCTTGTGCGAGTGACACGTGCGGTGGGGTAAGACACAAGCTAAGGCAACAAATTTACGGGCGATATTATGATGGACTTCTGCTTTCTCACGGCTGTTTGTGAAAGAAGATCAGGGGCAGAGCGCCCGACGGAAGAATATGCTTCACCATCCAGGCACATAGTACGCATGTACATTGTTTTGTGCTGCTTGGAGGAATTTGGAGGAATCTGAATGAATCTGAAGGAATTTATGAGATGAAAATACTGTTCCGGATGAAAAAAGAAGCGGATCAAGCTGGGTTTAAGGGCACGCGAACGGGGCCAAAGCTTTGGGAGATTCCATTCCATTTTGCTTGGGACCCACAGAAAGAACTTCCAACCGTTTGGCCTGGTGCTGTTGCATTAGGGTGGCGTATGGGGTTGGGGGTACGTACTACGTACGCACTACGTGTAGACGAAACACGTTGCCTCGATCTGGATCGAGGTACATATCTTTGCATAGCTTGCTGGTGGCGCACAAGACAGAATCAAATAATTGCAGGCCTCCACATCAGAAAGCAGGCAGATGCCATTGCCGGCCATAGCTCCATGGTGAGGACTGTGCCACTGTGGTGCAGGCGATGATGAACAGACCACAGCGCTTCCTCCACTGCAGTAGGGATGAAAACGGTACGTATATTTTTCGACCGTATTCGAAACCGAATCTGTTTAGAGCGGTTGAGATCTGTCCGTATCCGAGTCCGGATATCCAACATCTGATACCGTATCCGTATCCGTATCCATATCCGAATACTCAAATCGCATATTTATGATGTCGATATCCAATCGTATCCTATCCGACATAGTTGACACTATCCGTATTCGAATCCGAATCCAGACAGAAATATGAAAACCAATGTAATATCGGTGATATCCGTCTCCGTTTTCATCCCTACACTACAGGGCAGGCGAGACGATCGACACAAGCATCTAGCTTCTAGCACGGTAGCACCTAGCAGCATGCTACCTGCAGATAGAGACGAATAACGCTAGGATTAATGCGAATAAAAGGTGTTAGGTTTGATCTCCCACCAGTTGGCCCAACGGCCTTTTGGGCCTTGTTCTCGCGCCCTGATTGGGGGCGTCCAACCCTACATGGTTGGTGGGTCCCCGTCGCACAGCGCTATAAAAGAAAGGTGGGGGCCGGGGCTCGCAGTACGAGGTTCACCGCGCCGCCAGTCACCCCACCGACATCCTAAACCCTAACCCGATCTTGAGAAGGGGCGCTGCCAGCGACGGGAAGCACCACCGACGCCGGCAACGCCACCCCGACGCACACGCCGCCGCCAAGGACGCCACTGCACCGACTCCTCTCTCTCCACCGAACATCGCTGCCGGCGCGCAGATGGCGTCCGCCAACGAGATCCCAGCCGGTGCTTCGACCACTACGGCCTTCGATGGTCTGCTACCTCTCACTCCCCTTCTCTCTGCTTCTCTGTAAATCTTGAACATGTATTCCTTTTCTATATACCCGCTCTGGTGAACTTGACTCGATTGAGTCCTAAGAAATCTAACAATGGTACCGGAGCTAGGTTAGAGAAGAAATCGGATCGGGAAAAGAAAATAGAAAGAAGAACCCTAGACCTAAATCCTTTCGGATAAGAGAAAACCCTAGACCCAAATCCGAAAGAGGGAAGAAGGGGAAGAAGAAAGAAAAAAAGGGTCGGAACCCTAACCCTAACCCTAGTTTCCCATTCGGATGAACGAAAAAGAAAAGAAATCGAAAGTACAGAAAACCGAATCGGCAAAATCGAATCCTAACCCTAATTTTTTCCCCATCCCCACCATGGGTTAATCCCAGAAGAGAGAAAGGACGGGGAAGAAGGTAAAAAGGGGGCGGACTCACCTTCGCTGGTGCGGGAGAAGAAGAGCCAAACCGGCTCTTCGCCGGCGTGGGAGAAGAAGAGCCGATTCGGGGCGCTGCTCGCTGGGCTCGGCCAAGGGGCGCCGCGGATAGGCCGCTCAACGGCGGTGTGCTCACCCGTTGGGGAGCACGCGCGCCGGCGAGGGGGCCGGCGATGACACCATGGATCGCCCACTCCTCTGCCTTTGGTTGCGCTCGCCTCGCTGCTGCGGCTGAAGAGAGAAGAGAGAGCGTGGCGAAGAAGAGAGAGAGAAGCAGCGGCCGAATGACCTAGGGTTTCAGGCACCCGCGCGGCGTCGGAGGTTTTATCCGGCCGAAACGGACGCTTGGCCGCCGGATCAAGACGGACGGCCGAGATTGGATGGGCCAACTCGAGGCCCAGGCGGGCGCGCGCTGCCGAGCGACTTTGCCGGCCCAGGCCCAGGTTGCGGCCTGGGTGCGGCCTGCGCGCACGCGGAGGACTGGGCCTAGTCGTTTTTTGCCGTCTTGGGCCGCGCTGGGCTGAAATGAAAGAAGAAAAATTTTGTTATTATTTTTCAGGAGCAATTTTAATGCATATTTTTTGATGAATTTGAATGATTTTGATACAATTTTTCTGTGCAAATTTTATCTAACGATATTTTGCTCAGAAAACAGTGAATTTTTTAGTGCTTCTGGAAAATAATAATATGAAAAGATTATTAATGTTTCCGCCGTGCATGATAATTTTCGTTCTCTTTTGATTAAATTTGAACCAACGGGATAATTTAATTTTAAGAGAAGTGATGAATTTCTGATAATTTTTTGATGAGATTATGATGTTGTTATTTTCTGACCAACGTTGTTAATAACAATATTATAATTTTGATACATGAGAAATTGTGCATTAATTTTACTTCTGCCCAACGGTGATATAAAATGTTTGCATGGATGAATTATAAGTTTTAATTTAACCAACGTTGAGTTAAAGCATGAAATTTTATGTATAAATGTTTCTTACTTACTCTGGTGTGATTTCATGAGGTAAATGCATTGTGAACATTGCCAATATCCCGACACTCAATGGGACCAATCACCATGTGTGGCGGGAGAAGTATGAATTAGAACTTGCGTTGGGAGAGGTCGATTTTGCCATCATCTCACCATGTCCTACTGAGCCAGAGGACCCGGTGAGAGGTGAAAATGAATCTGACGCTGATTTCGCTGCTCGAAAGCATGATCATGCTGAAATAAGAATGAAATATGACCTTAAACATAGGCAATGGACTCTCTTCAATCGTAAGTGCCTGTTGGTGGCCAAGGCCACCATAGAAGAACAGATAAGGGGCTCAATCCCTGAATGTGCTACTGCTAAAGAATATCTTAAGAAAATCAAGAGTCAGTTTACTGGGTCTACCAAGGCCACAGCAAGTTCACTGATTAAGAAGCTTGTGAATGAGAAATTCACTGGTGATAGCATAAGAGAGCACATTTTGAAGATGAACACTATGACATCTAAGCTAAAGAAAATGAATTTAAAGGAGGAGGATTTCTTGATTCATTTGATTTTTGCTTCTTTGCCAAAAGAATATGACACCTTCATTGTGAATTATAATATGCAGCCTGAAAGATGGGACATAGAAAGACTCATCTCAATGTGTGCTCAAGAAGATGAGAGGATTAAGTCCTCACAAGGTGAATCCGCTCATTTTGTGAAGGATAACAAAAGAAAGAACTTTAATGGCAAGAATTCTAAACCACAAGGGAAACCTAAGTGGGATAAGGCCTCTTCCTCCAATTCACAGGGAAAGAAACCTTAGGATTCTGAGAATCAGTAGTATGGTGGAGCTGAAAAAGATCAGTGCAAGCACTGCTTCAAGAAGGGACACTACAAGAGGGATTGTCCAGACTTCCTGAAATCTCTGCTAAAGAAAGGTAATGAATTTATTACATTTGTAGATGAATCCCTATATTTATGTTATGATAAACCCACTTGGTGGGTTGATTCAGGTACAACTACTCATGTTGCAAATTCCTTACAGGGGTTAAGTGGGACGAGAACCTTGCAAAGAGCAGAAAGAACGATTAAAGTTGCAAATGGAGTGCAAACCAATGTTGAAGCCATTGGAGTTTTTTCTTTAGAATTAAATAATGGTTTTGTACTTAGACTTAAAGAAGTACTTTATTTCCCTCTTTGCATAGAAATTTGATAAGCGTTTCGAAACTTGATGATGATGGAATTGATTGCCATTTTGGTGATGGCAAGTGTAAGATACTGGTTGATAATAAATGTGTTGGTCTTGCCTTCCGACAAGACAAGCTTTATTTATTATCTCTTGCTGAGAATGCAAACAATGTATGCGATGAGAATGTGAATGATTCCCCATCTACGAATGTAACTAAGAAGCGAAAGAGAATTGATAATGTCTCTTTGAAATTATGTCATTGTCGTTTGGGCCATATTTTGAGGGGGAGAATAGAACGATTGGTTAAGGAATCAATTCTCCCGCACTTAGAATTTTCAGATTTAGAACAATGTGTTGATTGTATCAAAGGAAAGTATGTCAAGAAAATTAAGAAAGATGCCAAACGAAGCACATGAATTTTAGAAATAATCCACACAGACATATGTGGTCCTTTTTCTGTGAAAAGTGTGGATGGTTATGACTCATTTATAACATTCACAGACGACTACTCTCGTTATGGCAATATTTATCCAATTAAAGAAAGATCGGAAGCATTGGATAAATTCAAAATATTTAAAGCTGAAGTTGAAAATCAGCATAATAAAAAAATCAAGATAGTACGATCAGACCGAGGTGGAGAGTACTATGGGCGACATACCCCATATGGCCAAATTCCTGGACCATTTGCAAGATTCCTACAGGAAAATGACATAGTTGCTCAGTACTCTACACTGGGGAAGCCTCAGCAGAATGGAGTGGCTGAAAGACGTAATCGTACCTTAATGGATATGGTAAGAAGCATGATGAGTTACTCCACATTACCGATTAGTTTATGGATGGAGGCACTGAAAACCGTCATTCACATACTTAATCGAGTACCAAGTAAATCGGTGCCTAAAACACCGTATGAATTATAGACAGGAAGAGAACCCTCACTTAACCATTTGCGTGTGTGGGGCTATCTAGCTGAGGCAAAAGTGTTTAACCCAAACATAGGAAAGTTGGACTCCAAGATAGTCAGCTGCCATTTTATTGGCTATCCAAAAAGATCGAAAGGATATCGCTTCTATTGTCCTGACAGGCATACGAAGATTGTAGAAACAAGACACGCTGTGTTCTTGGAGGATAACATGATCAGGGGGAGCATGGTAGCACGAGAAATCAGCCTACAGGAGAAGCGGGTACATGTACCCACTCCAATGGTTGAAGAACCATTCTTCACGCTACCTGCCGTTGTTGCACCGACAGTGCAGGACACTGTAGTGCCAACACCTGTTGCAAGTTCTCCTATGGCGACAATGAATGAACATGAGGAACCTGTCCTTGAGGAACCTATAGAACCAAATGTTGCACATGAGGAAGAACAACAACAGCCCAATGTGGAACAAGTGCCGGAGGCACCTAGAAGGTCTCAAAGAATAAAAAGATCAGCTATTACTGATGACTATGAAGTTTATAAAACAGAAGAATGTCAGATGGGGGATGATCCCACCTCATTTGAAGAAGCCATGAGAAGTGACCACTCATCAAAGTGGCTTAAGGCCATGGAAGATGAATTGAAATCAATGAGTACCAATAAAGTTTGGGACTTAGAAAATATTCCTAAAGGAGCCAAAACAGTAGGCTGTAAATGGGTCTATAAAACGAAATATGACTCCCAAGGGAATATAGAAAGATTTAAAGCGCGACCTATGGCGAAAGGCTTCACGCAAAGAGAAGGGATTGATTACAATGAGACGTTTTCTCCAGTCTCATGTAAAGATTCCTTTAGAATTATAATGGCACTTATAGCCCACTATGATTTGGAGTTACATCAAATGGATGTAAAGATGGCTTTCCTAAACGGGGATTTGGAAGAAAATATTTATATGGCACAACCGAAAGGTTTTGTCGTAAAAGGAAAGGAAAATATGAGATGCCGCCTGAAGAAATCAATCTACGGATTGAAGCAAGCTTCAAGACAGTGGTATTTGAAGTTTGATAGAACGATAAAAGGTTTTGGTTTTGAAGAAAATGTTGAGGACAATTGCATTTATGCAAAGTTCAAGAATGGAAAGTACATATTCCTAATTTTGTATGTGGATGATATCTTACTTGCTAGTAGTGATATCAATCTACTAATGAAAACGAAGAAATTCTTGTCCTCAAACTTTGATATGAAAGATCTCGGTGAGGCCTCGTTCATTTTGGGAATAGAGATTCACCGAGATAGGAGAAAAGGGGTTCTAGGATTATCGCAAAAGGCATACATAGAAAAGGTCCTGAAGAAATTTAGTATGCATGCGTGCAGTCCTTCACCTGCTCCTATAGTCAAGGGCGATAGGTTTGGGGAACATCAGTGTCCCAAGAACCAATATGCAATTGACCGAATGAAAGCGGTACCGTATGCTTCAGTTGTTGGAAGTTTACAATATGCTCAAGTGTGTACACGCCCTGACTTAGCTTTTGTTACTGGGTTACTTGGCAGATATCAAAAGAATCTAGGAATTGAACATTGGAAATTAGTGAAGAAAGTCATGCGTTATTTGCAGGGTACGAAAGGCCTTATGCTTACGTATAGAAGATCTGATTCCCTACAGATAGAGGGGTATTCAGATTCTGATTATGCGGGAGATGAAAGAAAATCCACGTCAGGATATGTATTTACTCTCGCAGGAGGGGCTATATCATGGAAAAGCTCCAAACAAGCCGTAACTACATCCTCGACAATGTATGCTGAGTTTGTAGCATGCTATGAGGCAATGGGGCAGGTGAACTGGCTGAAGAAATTTATACCCGGATTAAAAGTGATTGATGATATAAATGAACCACTGAGATTGTATCGTGATAACAATCCAGCGGTACAGTACGCTCACAATAATAGGTCAAGTGGTGCTGCCAAACACATTGACATAAAGTACTATGTTGTGAAAGATAAAGTTCGGGATCATATAATAAATCTTGAGCATATAAGTACAGAAAAAATGCTCGCGGATCCGCTCACAAAGGGCTTACCACCCAACGTGTTCAGAGAACACGTAGCCGGCATGAGTTTAAGGGAAAGCCTGTGATACCCGAACATACGAAGGGCCTAAAGAAAGTTTACATTTCAAAACGGAGAAGTGTATTGTGGCTGTTAGTCTAACAGCACTAATTGCTATGACGATGGGACAATTCTATGCACTAATTTGTGATGAAATAGGATGGAAGCAAGAAAAATATGAATTGAAAGTTTTGAGTATGAAATTAAAGAACGAATAATAGATAAGAGATCAAGGAGGAGAATGTTAGGTTTGATCTCTCACCAGTTAGGCCCAATGGCCTTTTGGGCCTTGTTCTCGCACCCTAATCAGGGACGTCCAACCCTATATGGTTGGTGGGCCCCCGTCGCACAGCGCTATAAAGGAAAGGTGGGGGTCGGGGCTCGCAGTTCGAGGTTCACCGCGCCGCCAGTCACCCCACCGACATCCTAACCCTAACCCGATCTTGAGAAGGGGCGCTGCCAGCGACGGAAAGCACCACCGACGCTGACAACGCCACCCCGACGCACACGCCGCCGCCAAGGATGCCACTGCACCGACTCCTCTCTCTCCACCGAACATCACTGCCGGCGCGCAGATGGCATCCGCCAACAAGATCCCGGCCGGTGCTTTGACCACTACGGCCTTAGATGGTCTGCTACCTCTCACTCCCCTTCTCTCTGCCTCTCTGTAAATCTTGAACATGTATTCCTATTCTATATACCTGCTCTGGTGAACTTGACTCGATTGAGTCCTAAGAAATCTAACAAAAGGAGCTCGAGGCATGGTGCAGTGATCGCAAGCTCCGACACGGCGACGCCCACAGGGTGCAAGCACCAGCTAGAGATAGCCAGCCAGCTGCCATGTCCGCCACGGCCAGATGCCTCGAGACGACGGAAGGGCCGGGCTCGAGCAGCAGCAGGTGCCTGTTCCCCGGGAAGGAGCACAGGACCAGCGTCACGGCGGCCACTAGTGGAGAAATGGGTTGTACTCCCGATTCTCAACCGCCTTCAGTCCCGGTTTTGGAACCGGGAGTACGAAATCGGGACTAAAGGTCCCCTCCTTTAGTCCCGGTTTCTTGCCCGGGACTAAAGGTTTAGTACCGGTTGGTAAGACTAACCGAGACAAAAGGGCCTCTCGGCCTAGCCACGTGGGGCGGCCCTTTAGTCCCGGTTAGTATTACCAACCAGGACTAAAGGTTTTCTTTCTTTTCTTTTCTTTTATTTCTATTTTCAATTGATGATTCATTTTGGTTTTCGAATAGGTTTTCGAATACGCATTCTACGCTGCTAATAATATACGTATTCTACACGTTTATAATGTTCGAACATTTTGTACAAACTAAAGTATGAAACTAACGTATATATTACATGCATATACATATATTGTACGTTATTTTATGTACATATAATATGTATGTATGTATTTGTGTGTGTGTATATATATATATATATATTACAAATAAAGGTTGCATTATATATTCTATCATATCCTTGGGATAACAAAATCACTTCATCTAGTTTGGCTTCCATATTTCGTTGACGTCATTGTAGAACTCGTCGGCGGGGTTGAGGACCTGGTCATTAAGAAATCCAGTTATGGTCTCTTGAATTGCTTTCAGTTGGTCACGTCGTATGACTTTTTCCTTCAACCATAGAGTCTTCAATAAAAGTTAAAGAAAAAGTATTAATATATATATATATATATATATATATATATATATATATATGTTGGTCACTTGATTACTTATATATATGAGCAACAAAAAAAATTGTGAATATATGAATATATTTATATAACATACTTTGAGGATCTCTTCAGGGGTTCTTTTGGTGTACGCCCCGATAAACTCGCAAACATAGTATCCGCTGTAGTTGTTCTCCTGTTCTTGTCTCAGAACCCACTAAACGGAGCGGCAAAGATCCGGTGAATTGAAAGCATGCATGGTGTTAATTGAATTATATATATATAAATGTAGATATTACTTACTTTGTGTGCGATTACATCCAGTGGCGCTTTGCAATGTTTTATGTGGTGATTCTCAATGAAACTTTTCCAAACACTGCGCCCAATAAAATAAAACATTAATTTGGTCTTTAATAATTGTTGCAGTTAAGAGATCGGGGTATATATAGTTGCTAGAGAGACCATATTACCCTTGGATAATATCTATCATGTCTTAGTACTCTGTTTGCTCTTTTCTTAACGAGTCTAAGATTCTCAACCGACTATTGGCCATATCGATGACCATCAATATCCAGTGATTGCTGCATATGTTTTTATACATAAATATGATCGACATTAACTAGAGTCAACATATATGTATATATATGGGAGATAGCTTAGCTAGTAAGCAAATAATTAAACAAATGTTCATATGATCGATATTAATTATTTAACACTCACTTGAAGTTGTAGAGGAAGAGTATGTCTTTGTTTTGTTGGTTCACTAAGAACCTCATGAGATTTTTCTCGAGTTCAGCTTTTCATTGGGGCGGTGGATTAGGTTGTTTGAATACGGCATTTGGATCAACGAAACCAACATCATTATCCTTTCTCTTTCTGAGTTCTGTCATCTCATATTTGCATATATAAAAATATAGTGTGAGGATATATAATGTATATATATACATGTAGCTTTATATATACACACTTTAATAGTAAAAAATAATCACACTTACAGACAATAGCAGCTAATGAGACTTTTGTCGAGAGAGTCCAGGTGGCATAGTTGATGTAATTCTTCAAACTCGACATATATAACGTTGGTTTCTAACTCTGACAGTAACAAAGGCCTCTCCCCGTTCACACGCCGCCATGTACCGCTTGTTTAGCAGGAACATTTGCGTACCCAGTTCACCTAAGGTCTCAGGGTTGTATAGACTCTTTCCACGTTTAAATTTCTTTCAAGGATCCACTTTCGGAGCAGATGGTCTTTCAGCGAGCACTTTGGCAAGGTCTAAGCTAGTTTCCTCGTAAAACCGAGCCAGCTCCTCAAAATCGACGTCTAAGTCTAAGTTCGAACCATATTGATTACGAACGACAAGAGGGGGGGACTTATTGTTGCGATTGTTGTCCGAGTTGTGCAACACCTTTCCGGACGTGAAAACCGGGACTAAAGGTATCTCTAGTTCCGGGCGCGAAAAATACCGGGACTAAAGGTATCTATAGTTCCGGGCGCGAAAAATAACGGGACTAAAGTCAAATTTCAAGGTGGGAGCAAATGTCGTTTCTCTAGTGGGCAGAGTTCAAGAGGTGGCTGAAGCAGTTCGACGCCGACGGCGACGGGCGGATCAGCAGGCGGGAGCTCCGGGAGGCCATCCGCCGCCTGGGCGCGTGCTTCGCCAGCGTCAAGGCCTGGTGCGCCGTCCGCCGCGCCGACAGGGACCGCAACGGCTTCGTGGACGACTGCGAGATGGAGAGCCTCGTCGAGTTCGCCGAGGACGAGCTGGGCTTCCTCATTTCCAAAGAGCCGACGACGCCCGACGGGCGCAACCACTGCAGGTGGTGAACCGTCCGTGTTCTCTAGCTTCTCCTCTGGTGTTCATCTTCATCAGCCTCTCCGACCCTCCGAATAATTTGTGTGGAACGATCGGATCGGAGGTATAGAGTGGTGCAGTCTGTTTGAGTTCGTTCGTGTGGTGCTGCTTTAATTTGTATACTCCGTGTCCCGGTTAAAGGCACAAGTACAGCTTACGTTCGTTCTGGCCGCTGCTGCAGTGTGTCCACTGACTGTGTGTCACCACCACACTCCACACACACCAGACGCTAGTGTACGTGTGCCGTGTGCCTGTCATCTGCAGCCTGCAGGGATGGCTAGCTGCCTGCACGATGAGCAACCCGTAGTTAGACCTGGGCCGCTCGTCCATGGGCAGGGTGATTGCTCCGATCCAAACCACCACAGGTGGGAGAGTTTGGACTCTATGTAGGCCGAGGCCCTTGTCCCGCACGTGGGGTGGGTGGGCTGCATTCGAGCTGGGTGAAGGAGCCGCGGGGTGGGGGAGGAGGATGCCGCGGTGAAAGAGAAGGGCGCCGCCACCGGCCAAGGAGCCAGCGGCATGCACGATGGGAGGGGCGAGAGGCGCGTGAGCGAGCAGACGGAAAGCAACTGCGCGGTATGAGGGTGCGCTGCGCGGTGGAGCCTTGCGTCGCGGGAGGAAGCGAGGCGCCGTAGGAATTTGTGGACTGTGCGACGAGCGGATAAAACCATGGAGAGATAAGTGGAGGAGGACGCGCGGGGCGACGTAGCTAATCGTTATCTGCCGCATCCGCCTGATGTTCGATGCAGAGCTTTATCGAAAAATAATTGCAGTCCCGTCCACATCACAAAAGGAGATGCCCTTCGCCCTCTCCTCCGTTCAACCTGAAGAAACGAATAACCAAAAGAACCCAGCGTGACTGCGTACTTGAGACGCATGGCCATGGCCATGATGCAGGTTTACACGTCACCGCTTTCGCATGGCCTGCGGCACTAGCCGGTCTTCCACTAGGAGTGAGACAATGCAACAGGCAACGTACGACACGCAAACCTTGCTTGCAGATACAGACGAATCTATAAAGCTAGACCCGGCCGTGTGCCCGGTGCAGCTATAAACGGAGCGGCAACAGATCGCAAGCCCCGACGTGCAGGACCATCGGCTTGTTCGTTTGGCTATGGCTTATCGTAAACGATCGTAAATTTTTAGTCGGAATAGTATTTTTCTCTCACACAAACCAGCCAGCAGTACTTCTTCATGAACCAGCAACGATATGAACCAGCCAACCGAACAGACTGCAGGGCCATATATATAGCTTCCTAGCACGACCACAGGCTAGCTAATAAGCTAGTAGCTGGCTTGCTAGAGCTCCAGCCCAAAGGAGACAACAGCGCCATGGTCCTAAGAACCGTGACTCCGGAGCACCGGCCGACATTCACGGTGGAGGAGTACAAGCTCTGGCTGAAGCAGTTGGACACCGACAACGAAGGCCGCATCGACAGGAAGGAGCTCCGGGAGGCCATAAGCCGCCGGGGCGCGTGCTTCTCCGGCCTGCACGCCCGCGCCTACGGGAACCACAACGGGTTCGTGGACGACGACGACTCCGAGATCGAGGGCCTCATCCAGTTCGCCGAGAGGGAGCTGGGCTTCAGGATCACCACGGATGCAGGCGTCCGGACTCGTTGGGATTGGGACGACGGGATGAGTTGCAGCGTACCAACAAAGCAACAACTCATCCGACGACATGACTTATTTCGAAGGTGTTATGGACCGCACGACTTCGACTCTGTAGTCCATGCGTGTGTAGTGAATAAAGTTATCTGAGGAATAAAACTTTAGATCATTTTAGTCTATTTTTATGGTCTAAAGTTTTTGTGAGGTGGTTTACATTTTAAACAACATTTTAGACGTTCTGTTTGGAGCATCAAGAGTTAAAGTGGTCTAAAGTTTGGTGGCTAAACTTTAGATTATGAGATCCAAACAAGCTCTAAATCTCTAGTTGTAGCTTTCGCTATCTCCAACTATAACTGTTTGAGAAAGATTTAGCTAAATTTTTCATGTACAATTTAGCTCTTAGCTGTCGCTATAGCCGGCTATAGCCTGTTTTGGGACATAGATAGCTAAATGTCCGTATCTCTAAGTCCACACTCACGAATCTCGATCAGGTGCTGTTTGGTTCAAGTAGAGCCAACGCAAACCTAAAGGGAATCAGGTCACGCTGTGAATGCAACTCTAGCTTTTGAGTATGTATGGTATTCTATAAAGCTAGGCTATATAGCCATATGATACAAGTATAGTTTATAGTGTAATCATTTGTTTTTGTCCAATCAACACATGTAACGAATAAAAAGAGTAGGGTACATATTTCTTTTTTTTTTTGTTGTTGTGCGCTAACATGAGAATTATATTCTTTCCGTGGATGGAGGGAGTAGACTAAAACTATCAAATTACCAACATTACAACGGAATGTACATCTTGTTGCATGGTCACACAATGATTTATTAATTTGTAGCTCAAAGATTTATTCAATTATCGCCATTTGTTCCAATATGTTTTGTAGCTCCGAGATCTATACTGGATCTGTAGTTTGTGCTCTAAATTAAAGTGGTTTAAATATTTTTATTTAATCTAAAATCTAAACAAAGGGAGTCATGTAAATGCACTTAACGGTCCAAGATTTCCTAGAGTTACGACCGACTAGCTCTATGAAGTCCACAAATTTTCTAGAGCTATAGCTCTGCCAAATAGGACATTAGAGTTGAACTTGGTACCGTCCCTTGACGTGTCTTGGAACCAAACTTTGTATTGTTATTGGAATAACTTGCACGAGCATATGGAACATAGAGGGACACGAGGCCATTGTGGAAATTAAAAAACACTACTACAGTAACGATTTTAGGCGACAAACCTGTGATTAATAGAGGCGGTATAAGGACCAAGGATGGCTAAAGGGAAGGTGATTAGCATATTAAAAACTTCAAAAACACAACACTAAGACAAATTGGTTAGATTAAAACACAATCCTAATAGCCACTACTTTGCCTAGCCTACTCAATATAAAGCAAGCCCCCTAATTCTAATAGCAAGGAATGTAATCTACTCACCAAACTACCGAGGCAAGCTATACCAACTACATGAGCTAGATTACCTGACTTTGACTACTGGAGCTACAACTAACAAGCAACTAACTACACAAACTAAGAACAAGAAGTAGAGCAAATTAAAAGTGTCATAAGAGCAACTCCAAGAGGTTAGCTAAAAATAGATATCAAAATATAAAATTTAGCCACAGGCTTCGTAAATTTCTCACTTTCTATATCCATGTTCAAAACTGCCACGTCAAACGTCATCCATTTATCTCCTTTCGGATCCAACCTTGCAAGCAGAAGCCTTCGCCCATTCACGTCGCCGCGCCGTGGTCTTTGGTGTATTACCTTCTCCAGTTTCGAGCATTTAATGGGAGCTATCCGTGCTGCTCTCCGAGGTGCTGCTCCGTGCCTCCTCATCGATCTGAGTATGCCATTCGATGGTGGCAACAGGATGATTTTAGCTTAGGGGAGCAGGAAGCATAAAAACGGCAGGATTGGATGGTGAGATGGCTAAAGAACAACAATGGCACGTGCTAGAGTGGCAAGGATGGGAAGCTATCCTGTTGAGCGGACGGCGTCGCCGGGGGCAAGCGCAGCTGACCCAAGGGAGATTGAAGCCACGGGAGCGGCCACCGCTGCCGGCCGGAGCCATGCTTCACACGCGCTACTCCCGTGTCAAGAACCTCGTGGGCATGGAAGCAAGCGACTATACAGATATGGCAGCACCATCGGCAAGAAGGGGGAGGGGAGGACCAGAACCACGAACTGGCGGTGGCGAGCGCGAGCTTGAGTCGAGGCGAGCGATTGTTCTAGGCTAGGTTCAGCTAGATTTCATTTCTCCTTTCCCGTCCTCCTACCCTTCTCCTTGTATCCAAAACCTTCTGGCATATTCTAGAAAACCAATTTGATTCTCTGTGTATCAATTTGCTTGTACCAGCATACAGGTCGGTGACATCCCGCTCGACCGGACGCCGTTGCCCAGGCAGCTTTATCCAGGTCGGTGCCCTCGTCCTTTCTCCCCCTTTATCTGAACCCACTCCTAATTTTGATTTTTTTTTTGGCTAGATTCAAAAGAAATGATCGCCAACAACTCTCAATCTTTCCGCACTTGAAAAAGTAGACCCGATCGCATGGAATTATACGCGCGTATAGATCGGCCAATCTGGCGGTGGAAGAACGTGGAAAGAATAAAGAGTAGAACATGGTTCTTAATGTAAATGTACAGGAGAAAAAGAAGATATAAAAGCGGTTAGTGCTATTCGAAAATTCTATGTCAAGGATTCTTGATGTGCGTGTAACCAACTTTTTCTAGATAAAATCTTGAAAAAAGTGTGACACCCGTGGGACTGTCCTATCACTGGAGCATATGCCTTTCCACATTTTATTTTGGAACGTGTTGGAGATCGTCTTACCGGGACAGACAGTGCACGATCTAATAGTAACGCCCAATACAAGGTTTTAGGGCCTCTTGGTCAGGCCCATCCCCTGCACGACGGGTGGGTGGGCCGCATGCCCGCGTTCGATCTCGATCCTTTGGAGATTCGCCTCGTGGCCACGGAGGAATTCGGCCGTTGTCATCGCGCATCCGCCCGTACGACTGCGGAGGGGGAAAAAAGAAAGAGGAGGGACGCTACGAGATCTGGTTACGGGCGGCAGGGCCGGGATTCCTAACTTGGCCGTGCCGCCCCGCCCTTGCGCTTTTTTCTTCCCCACAAAACGTGCGCTAGCGGGCTAGCTGAATTCTTTCGTCATGGAGAAGCCGTGCGAGTGCGAACCGCCCTTCTCAGGTCCCCATCCTCGGGCCCGCAGCGTGCGCGCAACGGCGCGGCGCCAAACAAACACGCCCACGGGCGCCAGCCACGGGGTGCGCCACGCCACCACCAGACTCCAGCCCCGCGCCAGGAGCACCACATCGCGACGCGGACGCGGACGCGGACGCCGGACGGCCGGCTTCGTTCGTTTCTCCTCCTGCGATGCCGCCGATTGACCATGCACCTGCTGCCCCCGTGTCCGTGTCACGTTGCACGTACGCGCTCCCGAAACAGAGTTGGGCTGGGACTTGGGTTGGGTGGGTGGACAACTGGAGATGGCGCGGCGGCACCTACCGTGTACCGTCCCTCTTCTTCTCTTCGTCAAACCACTCGAGGCTGAGCTGAGAGGGTTGCTTGCAAGCATCCCCGCTAATTAACAAGCCGGGCAGAGTACACACGTCCTCCCCGGCCCCCTAATCAATCAATGTGTTTGGTGTGTGATCCTTCCTGTCAGTACCTCCATGCTCCAATGCAAAACGCTTCCAATTGTCCAGGTGCATCCATCCATGGGTACTGTTTCGCTTTTTCCCTGCAAGACGATTTCGTATCTGAAAAAAATGACCTTCCAGTTCCAGGCGTTGACCCTCTGGTGTGCCCCGTTAGGCGTACTACATAGGAAATCATTCCGTTACGTGTTCTTGCACGGCACGGAAGGTAGATCATGGCCGCCATAGTTGCAAGGAAACAGTGGTGGAGGTAGAACAAAATTGAATGGGGGGGACTCGTCTTTTATTCTTCAACTTTCTCTCAATTTTTCTTCTTTCCTCCGCTTCTTCTCCCTCACCCTCCCGTATTTCTATTGATCTACCAGCTCTAGAGGCTGGAGCCCGCCTCCTTTAGATCCGCCCCTACAAGAAAATACTACACACTAGCCCGGCCGCTGCCATAGTTGCAACGACTTGGGAGAGTGATCAATTGGTAGCACGTAGCAGGCATGGATGGAATGGAATGATTTCTAGCAAATCGTGGTGACGAGTTCGTTTGAAAATTAGAGCGCAAATGCCCCCCACACGAGATCGTTCTTCTAGAAACACACTGGTGTGTTTTGTAGTATTACTCCCTTGGTCTCCTAATAAATCAATTCTTAGAATCCATGCAAGTAAACTATCTGACTAACTTTATAGTAAAGAGTAATTAATAACATAAAATAAATATATTATGAAAATATATTATAAGGTATATCTAATGATACTAATTTCATGTCATAAATCTTTTTTCTAAAAATTCAGTCAACGTTTAATTTTTTTTATTTAAGACAGCTATAGAAATCCATTTATTTAGGGATAGAAGAGTACGTGAACTCGCTTCTTCGCAAATTGAAAAACAAACAGGCTGAAATTAATGTCTTATTTCCTTGTTAGGAAATTGAAGAACAAAAGATAATATGTCAAGCAAGAAGATGACACATGTCGGTGTTTCGGACCGGCCGGCCCTCAACCAACTAGTAAATTTGTACTGCGTGTTCCCAGTCCCAGATGGTGAAGCAAAGAGACATAAGGTTTATACTGCTTCGGGTAATGAACACCATACGTCCAGTTTGAGAGGTCGATCTTGTATTTCTTGCACCGAAGTGCTCGTAGTAGGGGGTTACAAGCAGGGCGAGAGAGAGAACTAGTCCCGGTCTCTACGTGGAGTGGCGTGGATTGCTTGAGATGTTGATCTCAGGCAGCGGGGAAGCTCGAGCATTCATCTGTGTGTTCATGCGTGAGTTCGCTGCGTGGGCATAGGCCTAATCGTTCGTCTCCTATCCTAGAAACGGCCCTGGTCCCTCCCTTTTATAGTGGAAGGGGGGACAAGGGTGATACATGCGCTAGCTACGCGGCGTCGTGTGAACGGAGGCGGTATGTCCGAGCCCTGTAGCCTGTTACTGTGGCGGCGTGAGTGACGGAGTGGTCTCGTCCTTGAAGTACTGGGGCGATGCGTCGGTCACATCCGATCCTGTGCGCCGTGGGAGCTCCAGTGTTACCTTGAAGCGGACGTGACGGTCGGCGTGCGGGTCACTGTGCATTGACTACGCAAGAAGCCGAGGCTCAGTCGGTGCCGAGACCGAACCATCGTGGGGGTCTCGACAGACGTGAATCCCGAGATTGCCGAGACCCTGATGTAGATTGCCGAGGCCTGGAGGGAACAGTTGATCTCGTACGCTGATTCTGAGACTATGGTGACCCGGACTAGACTCCCCATGCCGCGTTGTCTTCGGGGCGGGGGTTACGCGTCATAGTGTAGTGCAGGCGCTGATCGTGGGCACAGCACCGGAACACAGTGGCCGGTAACCCCAGCCGCGCCCGGTCCTGGTCAGTATGGCGTTGATGTGACTTCCTGTCCCGTCGGCCATTCTGCGGTGTCGAGCCATCGTTTGGCTGAGATTGCGGGAGTGGTTGACGCATTAATGGGACGCGACGCGCTGTTGGGGAGACTGGTCGAGGCGGAAGCGACGGGTTGCTGCCGAGCCGACTTCGAGCGAGGCGGAGAACCGTCATCTCGTCCGAGGCTTTACGCGTGGGGCCTCGGGCGGGACGGAGAATTGGTTCCCCGTCGAGGCCCTCTGTGCGAGGCCTCGCGCGAGGTGGAGGTTTGGCAGGCCGCCGAGACCTCCCGTGCGAGGCCAGGAGCAGGGCGGAGAGCCAGCAAACGAGGCTAGGGTTTAACAAATGGCTTACCCTTTGGCTCTGTTATTGATGGGGTTTAAGTGATTCTTTTGGTATATACTCGGGGTACCCCGTTTTATGGTACCCGACAGTAGCCCCCGAGCCTCAGGGATAGAGTGAGCGCTCTTCTTGAGGTTTTGACTTGTGGTAGCTCCTGGCAGAATAGTGTTTCGTACTTTGAGGTCTCGGTGGGTGCGCGCGAGCGCACCCACCGGGTGTAGCCCCCGAGGCCCTGGGAGAGTGGATTCATTCCTCCAGGGTCTTTTTCTCATGTTGACCGAGGGATGTTATCATATTTGCTGAGCCCACAAGTGCGAGTTCGGGTCGCGAGGTCTCGGCAAGATCATAGGAAGAACCCCGAGCCTCTTCACGGAGCGAGAGGGCGATCAGGAGTCCTCCTGACTTTTTGTGCGATCCTCGCGCTTCCTTTTCGCTTGGAAGGAGGGTGGAATATGCCAGGCTACCCTTGGTGAGCGCAAGCGGTGACATTTCTGGTGAGCTATTATTGGGTGAGTCCGAGTGGAGGCCCGTGCCCCATTCGCTAGGGGTCGGCTAGCGGTCCAGAGACGCACTCTTGGAGTACCAGAGGGTTTCTCTAGTGGGTGCCGAGGCCGTTCGCTGGGCTCTGGTGGCTCGGTGCCTCCCTACAGTGGGATCCCATTCGGAGACCTCCCTGCTGGTCTTGGACACGACTTAGGGCGTCCCAAGCGTTTTGCTCACTTGGACCTTGGCCCCATACGGGCTTGCCCATAGTCATCCCTGACTCTATTGCCCTGGGGCGGCTGTCGAAACCCTTAGGGGCCCAGCCTTCGAACCCCTAGATCGTAACGGGCTCGATGCCCTTTGTCGTGTTTTCTTGAATTTTCAAGTGCTGGCTTGGGTCGCTTGTCTTTGTATTGGGTGCAGGAGGAGCCCCCGAGCCTCCGCACGGAGCGAGAGGGCGGTCGGGGGTCCCCCGACTTTTTTGTTCGACCCTCGCACATCCTTTTCGTTTGGACGGAGGGGTTTTTTGCTGAGCCCACTCGTGTGCGAGCCTGGGTCGCTGGGTCTTGACAAAATTGTAGGGAGAGCCCCCGAGCCTCCGCACAGAGCAAGAGGGCGATCAGGAGTTCCCCTGGCTTTTTGTATGCCCCTCGCACGTGAGGGTTTGTTTGCCGAGCCCCCCTCGGGTGCGAGCCTGGGTCGCGGGGTCTCGGCATATCTGCAGGAAGAGCTCCCTAGCCTCTACACAGAGCGAGAGAGCCATCAGGAGTTCTCCTAGCTTTTTAAACAACCCTCGCGCGTCCTTTTCACTCGGAAGGAGGGGTTGTTTTGCCGAGCCCCCTCGAATGCGAACCTGGGTCGCTGGGTCTCGGCAAGGTTTCATGAGGAGCCCCTTAGCCTCTGCACGAAGCAAGAGGGCCGTCAGGGGTTCTCCTAGCTTTTCGTATGACCCTCGCGCTTCCTTTTTGTTTGGAAGGAGGGGTAAAATATGCCAAGCTACCCTCGATGGGCGCGAGCGGTGGCATTTCCGGTGAGCTGTTATCGGGTGAGTCCGAGTGGAGGCCCATGCCCCGTTCGCTAGGGGTCAGCTAGCGGTCTAGAGATGCACTCCAAGAGTACTAGAGGGTTTCTCTAGTGGGTGCCGAGGTCGTTCGCGGGGCCCCAGTGGCTCGGTGCCTCCCTACGGTGGGATCCCATTCGAAGACCTCCCTGCCGGTCTCGGACATGACTTAGGGCGTCCCAAGTGTTTCACTTGCTTGGGCCTCGGCCCCATGTGGGCTCGCCCACTGTCGTCCCTGACTTTGTTGCCCTAGGGCGGCTGTCAAAACCCTTAGGGGCCCAGCCTTCGAACCCCTGGACCGTAATGGGTTCAACACCCAGTTCCTTCATCTGAAAGGAATAGGGTGGGGGGATATCTCCCCCATCGGCTCGACAACAGCTGGCGCGCCTTTTGAGGTGATTTTCTTAGGGAGGCAGAATGATGCCTGCTACTGCAGTGGTCAGACACGACATGGTGTCAGCAGATGGGACGTAACTGTTCCCACGATTAATGAGAAAAAGTTGGGCACGTGGGCGGTAATATCGGATCGGGATTAACTGCGCCGGATCTGAGAGAAACTTCCCCGATTTCGTCGCCCATCCATTTTGCCTTCATCCTGCATAAATACACAACGAGCCTCGCCCATCCCCTCCTTACCTTGCCCGCATTAGCTTTGCCGCCTTTGAGCCATCGCTAGAGCAGAGAGCCCCGGGAGGAAGAAGGGAGAGAGGTGAGGCAGAGAGAGAGAGAGGGAGAGAGGGACTCACCGCCATAGTTGAACCCTCCACTGCACTCATGGCCGGCGATGTCATCGTCATCGAGGCGGGCCCTTGGGGTCCATCCGATGTCACTGTGGAGATGCTTCAGTCGCTCATCGACGGCGGGCTTCTTCGTCTGGTCACCGACCCCAACAGGTCAGAGTGGATCGCTCCGTTAGGCGAGCCAGAGCTGAGGCCTTGCGACGGTTATGTCGTGAGCTTTGTGTCTTTTCACGAGCGCGGCCTTGGCCTTCTGGTGGATCGGTTCATGCGGGCGCTCCCGCACTACTATGGCATGGAGCTCCACAACTTCAACCCCAATTCCATCGTGCAGGCGGCGATCTTCGTTGCTGTCTGCGAGGGGTATCTGGGGATTGCTCCCCATTGGGAGCTATGGCTCCACCTCTTTCGAGCGGGGCATACCACCAAGCCGACGGGTACGTCGGGCACGAGAAAGGCGGTGAGGGCTGGCGGCTACACTCTCCAAGTGCACCAGGATCGTCAGCACCTCTACATACCGGCCCAGCTCACGTCAACCAATCGTCGATGGTACACGAGCTGGTTCTATCTTCGTAATGACGATGATGGACTTCCCCCCTACACCGGGCGGATCATGGGGAGCTGCCCGGAAAGGTGGAAGTATGGTGTCCTAAGAGAGGATCAGCCCAAGCTACAGCCGCTCCTGGAGGGGCTAGAGAGGCTACGAGACCGCGGCCTTACTACGGCTATGGTCGTGGCTACCTTCCACCGTCCGAGGGTGCTGCCGCCGATGGCTCGGCGGCGGCGCCTGTTTGAGATGAGGCCGGATGAGCCAATCGAGGGCATCTAGATGTCTGCCTCTGCCCTTTCCGACGAGGAAATTCTTCACCGGGTGAGGGAGACGGTGGAGGCGAAGCTGAGGGGCGGTGGCCTAACCCCCTTCGTGATGCGCCCGTCACGGCGGTTCCTCTCGCTGGTAAGTCACGTGCCTCTACAGCCTCCGAGGCCTCCCCGTTTCTCATTGTTTCTTGTTCCCTTACCCGTGTTCGCTGTTCCTACAAGGGATGAGGGATGTGCGAGCCTCCCCGCTGCCCATTCCTGAGGACGCGAGGCGGCGGGCGGTCAGCCGGGCGCACGCTGAGGCGTAGAAAAGGTGGAAGGACGCCAAGGTGGCGAAGTGCACGAAGAAGATCCTCACGCACGAGGAGCTGGATAAGCACCGCCGATAGTAAAGGAAGGATGGTCTCCCATTGGAGGAGTCCCCATCGCCGTCGCTATCGACGGATGCCTTGGACGAAGATGACGCGGGCGAGATGGGGCGGGGTCCCCTAGACCATCTCCCCGACATTGAGGAGACAGTGCTTGGGGTGTCAGCAAGCAGCTCAGCACTGCACTCCCAGGAGGAGGTGGAACTGCCCCGGGGTCGGTGATCGCCCACCTTAGGGCCGAGGCCGACACGCCCGAGGCGCGGGCGCTGAGAAAGCGTGTCGTCAGCCCGGTGGGCTCGACGGTAGCGGTAGAGCAGGTGGCGGTGGGGGCGACGCAACTGCCCCCGCTGAGGATGTAACACCCTAGGTGTTTGGCTTCTACTAATTGCATTTCATTTCATAAACATGTGCATCATCTATCTCATCATGTCTTTGTTACTAAAACATGCATATGCAACATTATCCAATTATGTATGTTTCATACTTGAGTGTTGTGAATAGTAATGGTGTAACATGTGAATGCAACCTGAGTTTCTCATACCTTAAAACATGGCAACATGGTAGTAATGGTGCAACATGTGAAACATTGCATTGCAACATATGAGTGAATTGCTTGTTTTAGTTGCTTTATCACATGTGATCATTAGAAGTCGGTATAACAATTTTGTAAAGTGGTTGATCATGGTCTATTACACCTTAACTACACTTAGGTTACTTGTTGGGACATTGATCATGTAGATCAAAATGACCAAAATGCCCTCCAAGTGAAGGTTTGACTTTTAATAACCCTAGAGTGGCACTGTTTGACTGATTCAAAAGACTAACTTAGAGACCTTGCATGGCTATGCAATCTTTACCAAAGTTGTAGCTAATTTATTAAGGAACAAAAGTTGTTTTATGATCATTTCATGAAAATGGTTAGAACATGTTCAAACATGGCCCACAAGTCAGTAGTTCATGCTGATTTCACACTTAGAAAATATTCAAGTCGTAGTTACATTTTCAGTTGCATCAAGCTCACTTTGGCTTCATGTAACTTCGGATCCACGATGATTTAGGTGTTGGTCCTTGAAAAGAAATTGTAGGGGGATGGTAGACCTACAATCTTCATGTACATAGTTTTTGCAAAGGGTCATTGGATTAGCCGTATTGACATGTCGAAATGTCGCTGACAGTCATTGTCATCGTACACTGAATCGTCGTTTTTAGAAAACCGTCAGTGACGGTCATGGCCGACCGGCGCAGGAGCGTCTCGCCATGTGGCGTGCAGGCTCTACCGAAGGCTCCACGTCGCACGTCTGCGCTCCAGAAGAGGGCCAGTGCCTGCCCGAACGCGCTCACCGCTCCATTTCCCTCTCTCGCCTTCTCCGCGCGCAACGCCGTGTCCGCAGCAAGCTCCGCCATTGCCGACCGCGCATCGCAGTCGTCGTGCACACTCGCCACCGCGAAAACGAGTTGCCCAGTCGGTTTGTAGCCTCACCATAGTCTTCTCTACCTTCTCCACCTCACCGTCGGTTCAATCGAGCCTCAGTAAGGGCGAATCGTCGCTGTTCTTCCACCGCCGCCATGGCTGACTTCGTCGGCATTGTTGCTCCACATGGACAACCGCCATCGTGACCCTCCCATCCCCTCCTTTGCCTCGCGCTAGGTCCTAGGAGCACAGAGAAAGCTCGTAGGGTCACCGTTAGGGGCTGCGACGCCGTCCCCTCGCTGGAGCCAGACATGCCGTGGCCGTGCGCCGCCATTGCTCGTCGCCAACCCTGTAGCCGTAGCACTGGCCTCAATTGAGGGCACCAATAGATGCGCAATGTTGTATTGAACGTAGTAGCATCACTGACCTCGCCGGAGAGGCCACCAGCGACGAACTACGCCACCGGTCGTTCCTCCTCCCCTATTTCTCTCACTGACGCGCGGGTCCCCATCGTCAGCCGCCGAAGCGCAGAGGCGGGAGCCTGACCTGGGCTGCGCTGCTTCTGGGCCGCGCTGGCGTATGCGGGCGTGGGCTTCGCGGGCCACCGGATCTGTTCGGGCCGGCCCAGTTGCGAAGTTGATTTTCTTGTTTTAGTTTTGTTTATTTTGTTTTTCACAGAATTGTGTGCATGATTCAAAAATGTGTATCTCCTAATTGGTAGCTCCAAATGCTATGGTTCCAATTTTGTTGAGTTCCTAGTAATGTCTAGTATTTAATAAAAATATTATATGAGCACATATTTTAGAAGTTTTGGATGAATGAAATAGGACTTTGAAATGTATTTTTAGATGCATGCAAACTTGTTTGAATTTTATCTTGAGTTTCTGTGGTCCAAAAATTATGAAATTTTGTGGGTAATCTATGATTGCTTAGTAGAAGCTCTGGTTAAAATTTCAGGGCTAGTGCATATATAGTTTTTGAGTTATAGAATTTCTTTTTATCAATGGATGGATCTTGTGTGAATTTTCATAATTTTTCTATCGATCCAGTATAGGTAAAATTTGGTGAGTAAGGTTCTTATGCTAGAATGATGCTAGCAAAAATGAGAAATCTGTTGCTTGACACTTTTCATTAGGGTTTCCTAATTATGCTAAAAATGGACATGCCACTTGTTATTTTGGATACAACAAGTTCTGCTTGCTCAATGGCTTTGAAATTTTTATGGTAGTCTATGTGAAGCATGAGATAGCTACTGTAATTTTTGTAGATTTTTATGAATAGTTTTACTATATATTGCTTTAATCACCTAATTAACTAAATAAATTGGAAAATAATATTAAATAATTTATTTGGAAGTTGGCACTATACTTTCTAATGTTTCTCTGGTATGTGCAACAAGTTGGTAAATTTGGTTTGGTCAAATTAGGCTTTTGCATCATCATTAAATAATTAATTTAGTAACCCTGTTATTCCTGGACAGATTTTAGGTTTACTGGAATTCGATTTGATTAACGTAAGAATCATACTTTGATGTTTACAAATGATTTGTAGAGAATTTCATAAGCTTTCCAGAATGTCATCATGCAAGTCATTTGAATTTGTATAACTCTAGTTGTGATTGAATTAAGGGACTACTTGTATGCATTTGAAACTGTAAATGTTAAATTATGTATACCTTTACTATTTCTAAGTTTGTGGTAATGTTCCTAGGTGTTAGGCCTTTAACTAAAGATGAGCATCTTTATCTTAGGTTATGCAAGTTAGGTAAGTTGATCTTGTTCTTTAAAGTTAAGTTAGATACATGCTTAAAGTGATTTGAATAGAGCTATTTTACTCGGTAAACGAGTATCCAGTGATGCTTTCGTAAAACAATTACTGTGATTCATTCGTCATGAGCATCATGTCATTCCTTATGCATCTATGATATTTATCTTGTGCATCGGCATGCAATAGGTGTACCAGAGAGAGTAACACTGCTGGAATTCGAGGAACCGAGCGAGCAGCAGCAGCCGACACTGGAAGTTTAGGAGGTGCCGCCTTCAGGAGAAGTGCCAGACGAGGTCGCCGTTGAGTGCCCGAACCACCGTCCTTGCAACTTTGTGAAAGGCAAGCCCCGGAGCATATTAAGCCTCCTAATTTCTAAAATGCAGTTACAGTTTTATTATTACATATATTGTTGCATTAAGTTTAGGTGTTGGATGCAAACACTTGCTGCATTGGTTACCCAATCCTTGTCCAGATATTGTTACCCTGAATCCTATATAGCTCAGGCTCATGTAGTGCTTAGCCCTGCTTAAATATGGTAGAAGTCAGGTGATTTCCTATCACCTGCGAGATATAGGAAGATACATGTGGCACGGTTGGCTATATTTACTATCGTGGAAAAGAACCAGTCTTTATTTGAAATGAAGACCAGACGGAGGCTTGCCGGTTTGCAGTGACTCCGTCTGTGTCGCTTAAGGACTGATTCTTAGAGCCTTTTCTGTTCATGTTGAACGCATGCCTCTCTCTTAGTTGGCCGTGTCTAAAGACCGATCGCGAAGCCGAGTAGCTCAACTCAGGCCGGGAGTCGATAAGTATAAAGTATGCCTCGGAAGGGAGCCATAGGCATGAGTCCAAGGGCAGGTGATTTAAAAGTCCTGATCATCCTGGCAGAAGGGTAATCCCTGAGAGCGCTGGCGCTGATCGAACCCGCGAATTTGGTTCCTGAGTTGTACCAAAGGTGACCCACGGCTACCCTTGCTAAGTATGCCAGGGTGAGAGTTAGGAATACCCCCTTAGCTGAGTTGTAATTCGATTCGAGTCACCGTCTCTCCTGGTTAGTGAGAACTTGACGGGCTTATCTCCAATGTAGATACACGAAATAACATAATGATTCAGAATTGATGATATGATGATGACAGCCTTATTATACCTGCTATGGTTAATATTGTTTGCTCCTAATAAGTGAGTGCTCTAGTACAGGTGCTAATCTAGTGGACAGGTAAATGATGATAAGCTTGATGCTAAGTTTAAATTGGTTACTATAATCATAAGCTCTTTTATGCAACTGTGTCAAGCTAGCCCCCCTGAAAAGCCTTGCATGATCCTTAGTGTCTCTTATTTCTGGTTTGACGGGTAAGTCTAGCTGAGTACCTTCTCATACTCAGGGTTTATCTCCCACCTGTTGCAGATGACCAGTTCTACTTTGGTTGCTGCAAGTACTGCCTTCTCCCAGCTGGGGATGAAGACTAGACCGTTGGACACGGTCTCTACTAGTTCTCGTACCTGATAATGCTTTTGTGGGACATGACTCAGACTTGGCAATGTAATTGAAAACTATGATGTTTTGTACTAAACTATGTTGCTTCCGCACACTCAAACTTGGTTTGTAATATTCTATTTAAACTCTGATGGATGTAATCCGAATGCTTATTATGAAATGTTGTAACGGATGATGTGTTGTGTTGAATCACTACGATCTTGGTTTGTATGTCGAGAGTTGGTTGAAATCCTTCGTGATTTCAAGACTACCAGGATTATGGGAGCTTAAGTACAGGAATTTGATCGCTTCGGTGATTGTTTTTATACTTACGTTCTTATGATTTGGTCGGTTCTGTTACAGCTGGTATCAGAGCAAGATTCAACACTAAACTGTCATTTGTGTATTTAAAACAAAAGTATTTGCAAAAAAATCCTAAATTAAATACTAAGTATTGCCAGTGGTCATATCCCTTATGCCCAAATAAGGACTCTTAGGTGGCTTATTAAAGTACTAACTTGGGTGTTCCTGTTTGTTTCTATTTCGTCATCCATACGGCGTGCTATTGTATGGATGCCATCTGCTTGGGTGGTAATGTATGGAACAAAATACCTCTACGCTCTGGTAAGTGGAGAGTAGTGAGAGCATGACCGTCCAACCGTCGATCTAGGGGAGAGTAGTTGTGGTTGCTCGCATACTTACATGTTCGATCATGTATCTATGAGAGTACTTAAATGTGGGTATCTCTAACGGGTAGCTGTGATACTAGAGTATATGCATCGGGGGATGTATGTACGAAAGTATTTAGTTTACTGCTTACTTTATATGCCTTTTTGGGAAATTATTGGGCTAAAATGAAATTTTTCTGCAGGAACGTATCGTTCTAGATCGACTAGCTACCGTATACGAGAGAACGTATGTATGCCACCATATATTTCGCTAGCCTTTAAATTTTTCTAGGTTTGTGAGGATGTACGGATCATGCATGCATCATGTTCAAGCATACATTGCATTTCTTGCATTATTCCCTCCCTTAAAAATTTGATTGTCCCGACTAATTAAATTTCATATCCCTTAAATGATTCTCCCCTTATGTTGCAACTTTTTGCTACAGATGGCGCGCACGAAACTCACTACTCGCAAGTCTACTGGAGGTAGGGTGCCTTGTCACCGGTTAGCTCCTCGTGAGCCCCGTCCTGAGCCTACTGAGGCGGAAAGGCTGAGGACAGAGCTGGCCCGGGTGACTGCTGAGAGGAATGCGGCTCAACACCGTTTGGAGCAAGTAACACAGGAACGGGACCAAGAGACCCTTGAGGTTCAGAGGTTGACAGTTGCTCACCGCAGCTGTGAACGTATGTTGATTCACGTGATGAACCAACGGAATGAAGCCTGGCACGAAGAGAATATGTTGAGAGCGCAACAAGTGGAGCTAGAGCAGCAAGTGGCAGTTGCCGAAGAGTACAATGACCATCTCCATGAGGAGGTTCACCTGTTACACAATCAACTTCACCCTCTCCTACCACCTGATGATGAGGATGAGATGGGTTCTGGTGTCATCATGGCTGAAGGTGATGATGACATGGAGGTCAATGGACCTGAGGACATTCCACCTGATGATGAGGAGGAAGATGAGGAGTTAGAGCCTGCTAGTGATGAAGATGGAGGAGAAATCTTCGACACTGACTCCAAGGACGATGCGTAGTTTAGCTTACTACTTAGCTAATGCGCTAGAGCTAGTCTTTTGTTGATCCTCATGCATGAACGAGTAGCTTTGTATCAAGTTAATCGTTGGGATGTAAAATCAAACCCTATGTTACCCTTGATGTAAGTTGAAACCACTATGTCTTGGATGTCACCTATCGAATGTATTATGCTCCACGTATGTGAGCTTTTGATAAGTTTCGTCTTTTTGGTCTATAGATCTTGATTGTTGATTAAATTCATCGCATTTATGTGTCAATTGACGCGCTTGATGAGTTGTGTGATTGTGATGAATGATTGTGCCTCTGTTGATTATATAAATGTATTCTCTCCAACGGACTCAATTTGGCATAATTATACAATTCATCTACAAAAGTTTCCACATCGTCAGTGCTCATTGGCTATACATTTTGCAGATGGCTTATAACCTTCGCCGCGGTCATAGCATGGGAGATGAGGAACAACCACCTCCTCCACCGCCTACACTAGCTGAGCTAATGCAGACAGTCGTGGAAAGTCAGTGCATGCTAGCTGAGGCTATGCGCCAGAAGGCTAACCATGAGGATCGGCATGTCCGCTAGGGACCCGAGCCAAACCAGTATTGCAGCTTTAAGGACTTCATGGACACAAAGCCTCCTATCTTTCGTGAGGCAGAAGAACCATTACAAGCTGATGAATGGTTGAGCACAATAGAGCAAAGGTTTGGATTGCTCTGTTTGACCGAAGGAATGAAGGCTTCGTATGCAGGACACCAGCTCCAAGGCCCTGCAGGCATCTGGTGGACCCATCACAGGACCACCTTCCCTGCTAACGTTGAGATAGTTTGGGACCAGTTCCAGGAAGCTTTCAAGGGACACTTTATCCCTCCTGGTCTCATGGCCATTAAGCATACCGAGTTTATGAAGCTAACCCAAGGCAACAAGAGTCTTAATGAATACCTCCAGGCATTCAACAACCTGGCGAGGTATGCTCCCGAGTTCGTCGATACTGATGCCAAGAGAATAGCTAGCTTCAAGAGGGGACTTTCTCCTAAACTGATGAAGTCTATGGGCAACTGCAAGTGTGTCACCTTCAATGAGTTTATCAGTGACACCCTGACTCAGGAGAATAATGACAAGATCTTGGTTTGTATGTCGAGAGTTGGTTGAAATCCTTCGTGATTTAAAGACTACCGAGATTATGGGAGCTTAAGTACAGGAACTTGATCGCTTCGGTCATTGTTTTTGTACTTACGTTCTTATGATTTGGTTGGTTCTATTACAGAGGACCGAGGGGGCGTCGAGGTCCATCGAGGACCGGCCGGCGCCGACGGATACAGAGGTCGTGCCTCTACCGCCGCCACCGCCTTTGTAGACGAGGGTCGCCATGCCGAAGCGGTTGCAGCCCCGCTCGAGGTAAGCGTATTTTTGGTGGAGCCGCAGAGTTTTTCGTTCGTTCCTTTGTCTCGTGCTGACCCTATAAATGTTTTGTCCTTAGCCGGAAGCATCCTGTGGAGGTGCCCACCTTGGCGCCCCTTAAGGCGCTCAAGGTGAACCTTGGCTCCATCGCCCACTGGGTGGCGGAGGCACAGAGCGCCCTACAACGTGGCACTATGTCGGCGAGGGCCGACCCAAAGGAGCCAGCCACCCAAGGAGGGGCTGCCAAGGCGGCCCTGACATAGACGGGGGAGGGAGCGCCTCTGCCCCACGATGGCAAGGCCTGTGAGTCGGATGGGGCCGAGGTGCCCTCAGTTGCTGAGCCCACCGAGATCGAGGTCCCTGGGGTCTCGAAGGCCGAGGCGACGGAGACCAGGGCACCTAGGACCGCCGAGGCCGCAGCGGCAGTGGCCGAAGCCCCCGAGACCACCAAGGCCACGATGGCGAAGGCCAAAGCCCCTGAGACTACCGAGGCCGATGTGATTGCAGCAAGGCTGTCGGCCTAAGAAGTGGAGATGAAGGCGGCGGAGGCCTCGGTGGCACCCTTGGTTCAAGGCCCATCGTTGTCGCGGGAGGGTGCCCGGGAGGTGGAGGTCCATCCGATCTCCTCCGATGATACTTCCTAGGCGCAGGAGGTGGTCGACGTCGAGGTGGCCGGCGCCGTGGAGCAGCTAGTTCTGACCCTAGGCGAGGGAAGCTCGGCCCTCATGCGGGTTCGACCCGAGCCTCGTGGGTGGGATCTCCCGTGCGTCCTGTGGAAGAGCCGGGACAACCCTGAGGGGGAGCCTTTGTTCGCCCTCGAAGACATGGCCAAGGGCGGGCGCTAGGACTCCTTCGAGCAATACCGCCAGCTGGCGGAGCGGTCACTATGGACGGCGTTGTTCGTGGTGGCCGATGATCTGCCCGGAGTTGCCCAGGTTCGCACTTTCTTTTCTCATGTAGTGTTGTCTTTTAACAAGTTTTCTTGTAGTGAATGCCCCCGGTTCTGCTTACCCAGGAGCTCGAGACCCGGTCCCTTAGGAAGTCGGTCTTTCTCTAGTGGGAGAGAGACGTCTAGGACTAGCTCCAGCGGCAGAAGGGTCTGCTTGCCGGCGCCAACGAACTTCTAGCGGCACAGAGCGTGGAGGTGGAGGACCTCCGCCTTCGTTGTGTTGATGCAAAGGTCGAGGCAGCCATGGCCCAAGAGCAGGTCGCCCCTCTAGCGGCGTGGGTCAAGGAGTTGGAGGAGGAGCTGACCCGAGTGGCCAGTGAGCGGGACACCTTCAGGTCCCTAGCTGGAGAAGCCACGGCCTCGGGCAAGGTCCTTGCTGGGTAGCTAGGGGCGAAGCAGAGTGCGCACCAGCTGATGAAAGGCGCCTTGGATGAGGCCCTTACGGTGGCTGAGGCCTCCCAGACCGACGCTGTGGTCTGGAGGGGAAAGGCCGAGGGTGAGTCCTATTCCCCTCATTTTATTCACTTTTCTTGTGTTCGCTCCCTAACTCCCTGGTGTAACGCAGAGCTGAGGAGAGAGGCTTCCTGGGTGGCCGAGGTTGCTTAGGTCGAGGCCCAGCGCCTGAAGGAGAAGGTCGAGGCGTCTCGGGTCGAGGCCTAGCATTGGAAGGAGAAAGTCGAGGCCTCTCAGGTCGAGGCCCGACGCTAGGGGCAGAAGGCCGAGGGTGAGTTCCGTAGACTTCCACCCTTGTTCTGGCTTGTACTCCTTTGTGCTCAACCTTGTTCCGTTGCGTTTGGCACAAAGCTGGAGAAGGAGGTCACCTAGGCAGCCGAGGCCTCCGCCGTAGTGCAGGCAGTGCTTGAAACCGTGATCAGGGAGCATGATGTGCTGAAGAGCGCCGCCCGTACCGCCTGCAAGGCCCTAGAAGTCGAGGGGTTCCAGTCAAGAAGCTCTCTCGGGAGCCGCTTGATCGCGTTGAGTGGCCAAGTGGGTGAGCGACTCCGAGGGGCACTGCATACGGGCGTCAAGTGTGCGCTGGCCGTCATCGCTTCGCACTACATTAGTGTTGACCTCGAAGCCATCAGCGATGGCTACGTCCTGCCTGATGATGACGAGGAGGCCGACGAGGCGGTCGTGAAGCTGATGGAGGCCACGGAGGGCCCTGGCATGGCACTGGCCAAGCTGTTCGAAGAGGAGGTGGTCCCTCCCCCGTTGTCCGCCGATGCTGGAGGCCCTGAGCCTTGACCTGGGCCCAAGAGGTCATGTAAATAAACTAGGGATTAACTTTGTATCATGATGCTTGCGGCCGTTGAGGCCTTTTTTAAAGTAATCATGCTTAATCGTTTTTCTTGTATTTCCGAGCCTCTGCCCTCTGTTGTCTCTGATCAGATGTCTTTTACAAAAAAAACCTCTTTGGAACCTAAGCCGCCCCTTGGGCGAAAGGTGGTGAGGTAGTGCCGTAGCCCGGAGGCATAGGCCGTCTCACGACTCTACTGACCTTCTGGCCCTGAGACAGACTTTCGGTCCTTGGGTTTTTCACAACCGATTCGTCAGAGCGTGCTAGAGAGTTTTGGCATAGGAATTTTTTTTGAAAAACGACAAAAAAAATAGTGCGTGGGACTTAGGGGGGAATCCCCCATCTAGCCCCCGAGGGAGGCTCGGTTCGGTAGAAGCGGAGCCGTGTCTCCCTTGTGACGTTATCGTAATGTCGAGGCCTTTGATGGGCTCGCGGGGTTTCTCGAGGAATTAGAACAACTAAAGAACGCTTCTTAATTGTATTTCGAGAAACAATGTATACAATGCTTTGAAATTTAAGGGTAAAAGCGATGTAGTTGTTCTATGTTCCAAGCGTTGTTGAGAATTTCACCCTTCTCGTCGGCTAGCTTGTAGGTCCCGGGCTTCAGCACTAGGGCGACGATGTATGGTCCTTCCCACGGCGGGGTCAGCTTGTGGGGGCCCTTGTTGCTCTGCCTTAGCCTCAACACTAGGTCACCTACCTTTAGGTCTCGGTCTCGAATGCGCTGGGCCTGATAGCACCGTAGGGCTTGCTAGTACTTGGCCAAATGTAGTAGCACCACATCTCGGGCTTCCTCCAGTTGGTTGAGGGTGTCTTCACGGGTGGTGCGGTTGCTTTGCTCGTTGTAGGCCTGTAGCCTCGGGGAACCATATTCTAAGTCAGTGGGGAGGACAACCTCGGCTCCATAGACTAGGAAGAAAGGTGTGAACCTATGGCTCAGCTTGGAGTGTTCCTCAGGCTCCAGATGACCGACGGGAGTTCGGCGAGCCATTTCTTGCCAAACTTCTTCAACCAGTTATAAATTCTTGGCTTGAGGCCTTGTAGGATCATGCCATTGGTGCGTTCTACTTGGCCATTTGTCCTTGGGTGTCCTATGTCCGACCAGGGCACACGGATGTGGTGGTCGTCGTAGAATGTCAGGAATTTTTGGTCGGTGAATTGTGTCCCATTGTCGGTGATGATGGTGTTTGGAACCCCGAACCTATGGATGATGTCAGTGAAGAATAGCACCGCTTGCTGGGATTTGATTTGATTGATCGGGCGAGCCTCGATCCATTTGGAGAACTTATCGATTGCTACCAACAGATAGGTGTAGCCCCCGGTAGCCTTCTGTAGAGGCCCGACCATGTCGAGCCCCCACATGGCAAACGGCCATGTAATGGGGATGGTTTGGAGGGCCTAGGCTGGGAGGTGCGTCTACCGCGCGTAGTACTGGCATCCCTCGTAGGAGCGTACTAACTTAGTGGCATCAGCAACCGCCGTCGCCCAATAGAACCCTTGGTGGAAGGCGTTTCCGACGAGCGTCCGAGGCGTCGCATGGTGCCTGCAAGCCCCGCGTGCAAGTCCCAAAGTAGGGCCTGGTCTGCCTCGGTGGTGATGCATCCTTGGAGGACACCAGATAGACTTCGTCGGTATAACTCGATGTTGCAGAGGACGTAAGTTCTGGCTTATCACGCAAGCCGCCGGGCTTTGGTCCTGTCAGTTGGAAGCTCTCCACGAGTGAGCCAATCAAGGAACGAGACCCGCCAGTCCATGTCCTGGTCAGTCTAGGGAGGCTCTCTGTCGACTTCCATGACCTCAGGCTCGGTCGAGGGAGTCTTGGTGGTAGAAGGGGCGTCGAGACCTGCGGTGGTTTTGGCTGGTGGGCTCTCCTCCGCTGCCGAGGCATAGTCGATGGAAGGCTTGTGGAGGTCTCTAGCGAAGACGTTTGGGGGGACCAGAGCCCGTGCCGACGCCATCTTTGCCAGTTCGTCCGTGGCCTCGTTGTATTTCCGCGCGATGTGGTTGAGTTCGAGACCATCAAACTTATCTTCTAGGTGATGTACCAACTTATAGTACGCCTCCATTTTGGGGTCGAGGTAGTTTGACTCCTTCATGACTTGATCGACGTTGAGCTGCGAGTCACCCCAGATGTCAAGACATCGTACCCCAAGTTCGATGGCGATTTGTAAGCCGTTGACGAGGGCTTCATACTCGACTGCGTTGTTGGAGGCAGCGAAGTGGAGCCGCGCCATGTAGCGCATGTGTACTCCAAGGGGCGAGATGAAGAGCAGACCCACACCTGCCCTGGTCTTCATCAGGGACCCATCGAAGTACATGGTCTAGCACTCCATCTGAATTTGAGCAGGTGGCAGTTGGGTGTCGGTCCACTCAGCCACAAAATTGGCCAAGGCCTAAGACTTAATCGCTTTCCGAGGCACAAAAGTCAAGGCTTCCCCCATAAGCTCGATAGCCCACTTGGCTATCCTACCCGAGGCCTCCCGGTTATGGATTATCTCTCCCAAGAGGAAAGACAATACCACGGTCACTGGGTGGGACTCAAAGTAGTGATGCAGCCTGCGCCGGGCCAGGACTACAGCGTAGACTAGCTTCTAGATGTGGGGGTAGCGCGTTTTGGTCTTGAAGAGCACATCGCTGATGAAGTAAATAGGTCATTGGATGGGTAGAGCGTGCCCCTCTTCCTACCTCTCCACTACCACGGCTACGCTGACCACTTGGGTTGTTGCGGCGACGTAGAGTAAGAGGGGCTCGTCCCTGGCTGGCGGTACTAGGACAGGAGGATTGGTGAGCAGTGCCTTGAGCTTGGCGAGGGCTTCTTCGGCCTCGAGGGTCCAAGAAAAGCATTTGAATTTTTTCAAGAGGCGGTATAGAGGTAAGCCCTTTTTGCCAAGGCGCGAGATGAAGCGGCTCAGGGCCGCAAGGCATCCCATGACCCTCTGCACTCCCTTGAGGTCTCGGATTGGTCCCATGCTGGTTATGGCCGTGACCTTCTCTGGGTTGGCCTTGATGCCACATTTTGAGACTATGAATCCCAAGAGCATGCCTTAGGGGACCCCGAACACACACTTCTCGGGGTTGAGCTTGATGCCCTTCTCTCTGAGGCAGTTGAAGGCTATCTTCAGGTCATCGACGAGATCCCCGGCCGTTCTGGTCTTGACCACGATGTCATCCACATAGGCCTCGACGGTTCGCTCGATGTGCTTGCCAAAGACCTGGGTCATGCACCGCTGGTATGTGGCCCCTGCGTTTCTAAGGCCGAAAGGCATTGTCACATAGGAGTACATGCTGAACGGTGTGATAAAAGAAGTCGCGAGCTAGTCAGACTCTTTCATCTTGATTTGATGGTAACCGGAATACGCATCAAGGAAAGATAGGGTCTCGCATCCCATAGCGGAGTCAATGATTTGATCGATTCGAGGTAATGGGAAGGGGACTTTCGAACATGCTTTATTCAAACCGGTGTAGTCTACACACATCCTCCACTTCCCATTTTTCTTCTTGACCAACACGAGGTTATCCAACCACTCTGGATGGGATACTTCCTTGATGAATCTGGCCGCCAAGAGCTTCTGCACCTCCTCGCCGATGGTCCTATGTTTTTCCTCATCGAATCGGCGTAGGCGCTGCTTCACCGGCCTAGAGCCAGCCTGGATGTCCAAGGCGTGCTTGACGACCTCCCTCGGTATGCCCGGCATGTCCGAGGGACTCCATGCGAACATATCGGCATTCGTGCGGAGAAAGTTGATGAGCACGGCTTCCTATTTGATGTCGAGAGTGGCGCTGATCCTCAGCGCCCGGTCGTCGGGGCATGCGGGGTCGACTGGGATGAGTTTGACGGCCTCCGCGGGCTCGAAAGTCCCAGCTTGTTGCTTGGGCTTGGGCAGCTGGCTACCGAGTCGGTCAAGGTCGACGATGAGGGTCTTGGCCTCCATGAGAGCCTCAGCGTACTCGATGCACTCGACGTTGTAGTCGTATGCATGTTCGTACGTGGACTCAATCGTGATGACGCCGTTGGGACCCAGCATCTTGAGCTTGAGGTAGGTGTAGTTGGGGACCACCATGAACTTGGCGTAGCACGGCCGCCCTAGGACGGCATGGTAGGTTCCCTTGAACCCAACCACCTCAAAGGTAAGGATCTCCTTATGGTAGTTGGAGGGGGTGCCGAAGCAAACGGGAAGGTCGATGCGCCCGAGGGGTCGCGTGCGTTTCCCTAGCATGATGCCGTGGAAAGGCGTGGCATCACCCCGGAGCCACGACCGGTCGATCTCCAGGAGCTCTAGGGTGTTGGCGTAGAGGATGTTGAGGCCGCTGCCTTCGTCCATCAACACCTTGGTGAGTCAGGTGTTGCCGATGATCAGGTCGACAACAAGTGGGTACTGCCCGGGATTCGGGACATGGTTGGGGTGCTCATCCCGATCAAAGGTGATCGCCTCCCGAGACCAGTCGAGGTATCGGGGAGTGGCCACCCTAACCGAGAAGACCTCTTGGCGTTCCCTCTTTCGCTGGCATGCCGTAAGGCACGCCGAGGGTCCGCCGAAGATCATGAAGGCATTGTGCACCTCGAGGAACCCTTCGTCCTTGTCGTCGCCCCGATCACCGGTGCCCCTCTTCTTGGCGTCGTCGTCGAGGAGCCCGAGCTTGGTGTAATTATGCTGGAGCATGGTGCAATCCTCGAGGGCGTGCCTCACCGGGCCCTGGTGGTAAGGGCAGGGCTTCTTCAGCATGTCGTCATAGAGCCCGGGGCCCCTAGGGCCTCGGGGATTCTTGCGTTCCGCGGCCACAACAAGATCAGCCTCGAGGATCTCCTGCTTCCTCTGGCGACCCTTTTTCTTTTTCCTAGGGAGGTAGGGAGCCAAGGCCTTGGTGGCCTCGTCCCTCCGCTTCCCCTTGGCGTCGTTGTTGGGGAAGATGGCTCCAACTGCCTCTTTGCCCGACGTGAAGTTGGTGGCGATGTCGTGGAGCACGGCGGCCGAGCAAGGCACGTTTCAACCTAACTCTCGGACCAAGCCTCAGCAGGTGGTGCCGGAGAGGAAAGCCTGGACCATTTCTGAGTCGTCGACGCTGGGCAACTCGGTGCATTGTTTGGAGAAGCACCGGATGAAGTCTCAGAGAGACTCGTCCAGTTTCTAGCGACAGCTCTTAAGGTCCCAGGAGTTTCTAGGGCGCACTTACGTGCCCTAGAAATTCCCAACAAAGAACCTAACCAAGTCGCACCAGTCGTGGATTTGTGAGGGAGGAAGGTGTTCGAGCCAGGCTCATGCCGAGTCTGACAAGAGCAAGGGGAGGTTACGGATGATGAGCAGGTCATTGTCCATGCTGCCTAGCTGACAAGCTAGGCGGTAATCGGCCAGCCAAAGCTCGGGGTTGGTTTTGGCGCTGTATTTTGTGAGGTTGGTCGGTTGGCGAAACTGGGCTAGAAACTGAGCGCCGCGGATGGCCCTGCTAAAAACTCAGGGGCTAGGCGGTTCAGGAGAGGGGCTACGGTCCTCCCCACTATCGTAGCGGCCGCCTCGGTGTGGATGGTAGCTGTGGGTGAGCCCCTCGGTTGTCGAGGCGGTCATGCAGCAAGGGGACCCTGTTGATTGTCGGCGCCTTAGCAGGCTCGTGACGAACCGAGGCCTCCCTATCCTGCCGATGTGGTGCCAAAGGGAGGTTCGAGGCGGCTCCGCGTCGCTGGGAGGCAGAACTCTTGGCCTGCTGCACCACGGCAGTCTCGAGGAGATCCTAGAGCTCACCGCGAACCCGTCGCCCCTCCATGGTAGAAGGCTCGGGCATCGCATGCACTAGCATTGCCGCAGCCACGACATTCTAGCTAGCGCGATTGAAGATTAGGGGGTGATCGCCCCCTTTGTTGTCGTTGATGCGATGGTGGACGTCACGAGCCCACCGCTGGGCTCCTCCACCGTCACCGTGGCCCTGCTGCTCCTGCTCGAGAGTGTTTCGGAGCTATTGCAGAAGGAGTCGATCATGCTCGACCTTGGCCTGAAGCTCACGGAGCTGCTCCAGGTCCGGGCGTCGAAGTTGTCCGAGGGCAAGGTTCTTATTCTACGCTGCCGGTGGGACAATGCGTGAGGGCGTGGCATCGCCCATCCCCTAGCAAAGCGGAGTATGATTGCCTGCCCCTCATCCTCATCGCCCGTGCTTGGCATCCCGAGTCCAACATGGAAGCACTCACGAGTGGGATCGTAAGTACCTTCGTCGTTAGAGTCAGAGTAGCCAAAGCAATAGTCACTCGTGGCCAGGAAGCGACGCATGGCTTTAGGGTCATGAAGCCTAGAGAAATCCGCTCCGGCCCATGCCTCGTCCACCTCTGAGGAGTCAGCGTGGGAGTGAGTCGAAGTCGCGTTACCGAAGTCGAGGGCGAAACGTTGGTGGTGTCCCGAGGGCACTACGTGAGTGGAAGCATAGGCATAAGCATAGGAGGCGGCGGCATTTCTCAACCCGAAGGGGTATGGAGATGGTGCCATCGCCGGGTTCTGCTTCGCCGTAGCTGGCGGGGCAGAGCTTGGTGGCGGGGCGTTGCAGCATGCCACCGGCGTCTTTCCCTCGTCCAGGCTCAGGCCAGACAGGTCCCCAACTAGGGACCTTATGCCAACAGCTGGGCATGGGATACCAGCGGAGCGCGGCGTGTCACCCTGGGTTCACGTGGTGTCAGCGTGGCCCCGCTCACGTCGTGCCTAGCGAGCGTGACGAGAGTGGCCGCCCAGGCGCTGGCTGCGCCTGGGCTGTGGGTGCGTGACGTCGTCGGCGGCAGGCGAGGCTCGGGGTGTGAGGAGTACCATGTCGTACTCGTGCCCTAGAGACATGAACTCTAGGCTCCCAAACCAGACCATCGTGCCAAGACGTAGTGGTCGTACAGGGTCTGCCATCCAGAACTTGTCGAGATGACAAAGCTGACACGCAGAGGCCCCTACCTGGCGCGCCAACTGTCGGTGTTTCGGACCGGCCGGCCCTCAACCAACTAGTAAATTTGTACTGCGTGTTCTCAGTCCCGGATGGTGATACAAAGAGACATAAGATTTATACTGGTTCGGGTAATGAACACCCTATGTCCAGTTTGAGAGGTCGATCTTGTATTCCATGCACCGAAGTGCTTGTAGTAGGGGGTTACAAGCAGGGCGAGAGAGGGAACTAGTCCTAGGTCTCTACATGGAGTGGCGTGGATTGCTTGAGATGTTGATCTTAGGCAGCGGGGAAGCTCGAGCATTCATCTATGTGTTCATGCGTGAGTTCGCTGCGTGGGCATAGGCCTAATCATTCGTCTCCTATCCTAGAAACAGCCCTGGTCCCTCCATTTTATAGTGGAAGGGGGGACAAGGGTGATACATGCGCTAGCTACGTGGTGTCGTGCAAATGGAGGCGGCATGTCCGAGCCCTGTAGCCTGTTACTATGGCGGCGTGAGTGACGGAGTGGTCTCGTCCTTGAAGTACTGGGGCGAAGCGCCGGTCACATCCGATCCTGTTTGTCATGGGAGCTCCAGTGTTACCTCAAAGCGGACGTGACGGTTGGCGTGCGGGTCACTGTGCATTGACTACGCGAGAAGCTGAGGCTCAGTCGGTGTTGAGGCCAAACCATCATGGGGGTCTCGACAGACATGAATCCTGAGATTGCCGAGACCCTGATGTAGATTGCCGAGGCTTGGAGGGAACAGTTGATCTCGTACGCTGATTTCAAGACTGTGATGACCAGGACTAGACTCCCCATGCCACGTTGTCTCCGAGGTGAGGGTTACGCGGCATAGTGTAGTGCAGGCACAGATCGTGGGCACAGCACCGGAACACAGTGGCCGGTAACCCCAGCCGTGCCTGGTCCTGGTCAGTATGGCGTTGATGTGACTTCCTATCCCGTCGGCCATTCTGCGGTGTCGAGCCGTCGTCCAGCTGAGATTGCGAGAGTGGTTGACGCATTAATGGGACGCGACACGCTGTGGGGGAGACTAGTCGAGGCAGAAGCGACAGGTTGCTGCCGAGCCGACTTCGAGCGAGGCGGAGAACCGTCATCTCGTCCAAGGCTTTATGCGCAGGGCCTCGGGCGGGACGGAGAATCGGTTCCCCGTCGAGGCCCTCTGTGCGAGGCCTCGCACGAGGCAAAGGTTTGGCAGGCCGCCGAGACCTCCCGTGCGAGGCCAGGAGCGGGGCGGAGAGCCGGCGGGCTCGGACGAGGCCAGGGTTTAATAAATGGCTTACCCTTTGGCTCTGTTATTGATGGGGTTTAAGTGATTCTTTTGGTATACGCTCGGGGTACCCTGTTTTATGGTACCCGACAGCACATTTGACTCTTCCACTCCAGGTGTAGGAATTAATATTCCTCTGTAAACTAACTATCATGCCAAATACTCATATCTTTGCTCGATATTTAAAAAAGAGTAAATTGCACGGTCAGTCCTTAAAGTATTGGACAGGTTTCGTCTAGGTCCTCAAACTATGAAATTGCACATTTGGTTCCCTAATGTATTTAAGTGGTCTCATCCAGGTCCAAAATAGACACGAGGAGAGTTAGAAGCTGACGTGTCGTCCACGTGGACATGATTTAAGCGTGGCAAGAATGAGGAGTAGCGTTGCGCTGCTCTGCTTAAAGATGGCAACGGGCCCCCGATACCCGATACTCGACGGGTATTTGATCCATTAGGGGATGAGGATGGGATCATATCTTTATCCGTGGGTATCTAAATGGGCAAGAATCCATCCCCGATGGGTATAGCGGGTACGAGAACGTTCCCTGTTTACCTGTTCCCGTTACCCGTTGAGGAACATGACTATTTAGGCTATCATGCGAGTATTAGGCCCAAAGAAGCTCAACATAACTATTTTGGCCCAAATCTGAACAAATCATACATATAGTTTGTGTGTTCTAGGAACCCTAGTTCAATTTTTCCTCACCATCTCCGCCAGCAGCACAAAGCCCGCCTCACGAGCGCTCGTGCCCCTCGCTTCCTCAGTTCGGTCTCTCTGCCACCTTTGCTTGTCCTCCTCGCAACCTTGCTCCTTCTCCTCGGCATCTCTGAGACTCCGACACTTATATCTAGGTAAAGAAAAAATGTCTCTGATTGCAAAGCTGCGACCCCCAAGTGTCCTTGTTTATCGGGTATGCAGTACCCGTTGGGTATCTGTTACCTGGCCGATGCCTGATGGCTACGGGGATGGGCAAGAATCTATACCCAAGACAGTTAACGGGGACGGGGATGAGATGAATTCTCCATAGCGGGGAAGAGAACATTCCAGTGATACTCGACGGGTACATCCCCGTTGCCATCCTTAGCTCTGCTCTTTCTCACTGCCCTGTTCTAGAGCCCCGACATTGACACCGACGAGCTTTGCCCGCCAAATTCGCCACCGTTGTCTCGCCATTGTCCGGTTCCCCTCCACTCCAGCTGTGCCAAGGCCTTCTCCACCCTCTCTACTAGATTGCATCGCTGGTCATCCAAGGTAGAGGCCCCTCGGGCCAAATCTCGGTGCGACAACCGCCATGGCCGCCGGACGCATGCTCGCGCGTGGTCGTCCTCCCTCAATCTCGCTCTGCCCTGACTAGAGGAGCAGGCCGGAGGAGGAAGAGATCACATGTGGCAGAACCTCCCGAAATAGCAAACTTACGGAGGTGCTCGTCTTCCATCAGACACTAAGCACCTCGGAAGCAGCCTACAACGAGCGGTGTCCGTCGGGCATACCCCGAGGGAGAACCCGAAAGATCCACATTTTTCTCAAGGATCCAATAATGAGAACGAGTTACAATATCAGTTCATTTCATACATATGAGTTTCTTAAAAAGTACATTATTACAATACCAAATACCAGAGTGCGGAATAATAAACAGCGGAATTTTAAAAATAACAACTAGCGATAAGGGCAAGGATTCCATCTGAGCCCACCAGATGGATCCTCCACATAGAGTTACTCTTCAAGCATCACCTGCAACAGAGGTAAATAAACCCTGAGTACATAATGTACTCGCAAGACTTATCCGACTATTGGAAATAATTTCCCGACTCCAAGGAATATGATAGGCTTTATGGTTTGCTGGTTTTCTTTAGCAGAAAGCAACGCTAATAGTGAGTCCTTATTTATGTCTTATTATAAGCCATTTTAAATTATCATCTAGCCAGTCTACATAAGCACATGTTCTACTTTCAAGCAATAGTTGAGCAATCAGTTCCATGTCTTCTCCTTTCAACTTTCAGTTCTTACTACGATGCTAGAGTTAAGACAAGTCATACCGACTCGACGACGATTCGAGAACCAATGTGCCAGCTGGGTGCCCCGAAACACATGCCCCGCTTGTGCCCTAGGCACAAGCAGGACTAACCCATCACTCTCCTGTCCCGGGTGTCCAGGTCCTCGTCCAAACTTGGACTCCAAGCCCCCACACCTGAGTCCCGGACTCCGTGTGGTGCAAGGACCTCTACCATCTCCGCCTCTAATCAGTCGGTCCAAAAAGAGCTAGATCTGCGACAAGAAAGCAACAAGTCTTCCCTACGCTCATACCTAAGTATGCGTTCGGGACAATAGATCTGTGACTTGTCTAACGTCCATTGCAACGACCAGTCCTTAATCGACACGGACAAGGAAAAAGTGTAACCAAGTCATGCCCCGTTGGCCGCAGGACAAAACCCCTTACACCCACCAGTACCCAAACCATATCCCTGCCCGGTCACCATTTTCCTTTCTACCATTTTATCCTGAGTGGTCATATTTTATCACCTATTCGCGAGTAACGGTAGGCTACTCACGCTACCGATATCCTGAGCATAGCAGCTACTCGACCTGTACTAGTAGGACTCATGGGTAGATATATTTATGTAGGTAGTTTTCATAAAATGCCTGTAACTTAAATGCACATCATATATATATATATATATATATATATATATATATATATATATATATTTAGTGATCATAAAAATATGGGTTATGCTCAGGGGCTTGCCTTGGGCAGGCGCCGGGTCAGCAGGGTCAGCACCAACAGGCTCCTAGGCTTCCTCCTGCACGAGGGTCTCCTCCTCGATCACCTTGTCGTACTCCGGCTCGCCGACGGGCATGAAGTCTACCAGTTCATGATCTACATGAAATGATGATGCACCGTTTAATAATACGGCAACAGAAATTCGTAAAAATAAAAGTACATCGATTAAACTACTAAGTGAGGTCTACCCGCTAAAGGCTAAGCTACATACCGTCACCACTAACAATTATGAAACATGACATTCATTCCTACAGCAACTACATGTATTCTTACTCCTAATGCTAATTTACGCAATATACAATATAGCAAAGGTAATAGCTACTCTATCTAACAGCTCATTCTAAGTCTACCAAATTTCTAGCAAGTACATAATGGCCTAGGGAACCTACTGTAAAATTTTTATGTCGATAGCTATCACCAATTGTCCATAAATATTCTTACAAATATGAATCTACATAATACCAAGCTTGCTAATTAGAATTTTCGAACCTATCATCATAATAGCTAACTGTGAACTAACTACACTTACAGATAGATGGTGTTTTTGTGAACCTAACAAAATTAGTATTGCTATTTTTGGATAACTACGCAATTTACTACGATTTATCGAAGTTCAATTCATAACTAAAATAAATAAACCTTTCTAATTTACAGGAATTTAAGGAAACCGAATTCACCCCTCGACCCAACTCGTGCTGGCTCGGCCTACCACGGCGCGACGCGCGCGCCAGCATAGCGTGGCCCATGCGCGCGCGGCCCAGCCGGCCAACGGCCCGCGACGAGCGAAGACCCGCGCGCGATGGCAAAAATGCACGGACACCCCCGAACTACGATGTATTCACAGCGAGCTCTAGGACACTATTCCACCAATCTACGCTTTTACAGCTGCACCCTCCCCTTTCTCCTTTACCGCGGCGAAGTCCCCCGGCACCCGTGCGCGCACTGGCACGACAGCGCGGGCACCGGGCGGCCGCACCGGCGCCATCCGAGCCTCTACTACCTAACTAAGGGGCCGATGATTACCTTAGGGACAAAGCGCAGCGACTGGAGGATTCACGACAAACAGGGGCGCCGTGCCGAGCCCCTTCCCCGGCGATGGTCCCTTCCCTGCGATGGCGGGTGCGTTCCCGTGAGTGACAGCGAAGGCGGAGCAAGCAACTAAGCTAGAGAGCTCAAGGGACTACCCACGGATACCTTCGCATTGACGGTACAGTTAGAGACGGACTGAGTCGAGCTGGCCACGTGCGCACCGACGCCGCAGCGGTGCACGACGATGACACAGCCACGTCAGGGAAGGTGGGACTGCTGCAACACTGCGACCGAGGTGCGCAGGATGCCCAGGAGGGTAAGGCGGGGCTGGTGGTGCACTAAATTGCCACGGGTTGCCCTGGTTGCGAGGATAACCGACGACGCAGGTCGTCCTGGTCTTATGGACCCGAAGGCGTGGCGTTACAAAATTGAAGCCTAGGACGGAGCTATAGGCAGTGATGTGGGGTCAGTAGGACTGCAGGATACCTAGCAAAGTCAAGGACGAAGCCAATTGTAATAGGGCACTGCTACCATGGCGAATTGGAAAGAGCCGCCCTGGCGGCCATGGAGACAGCGGAGGCAGGGGAGGTCCTGGCGTGGCTTGGCTCGGTCCGGCTGTGGACGTCAACGCAACAGACAAACACGCGCCACGATGGGGGACAGTGGGACGTGCCCCAGGCGACTGACCGCACGGTCGCAGCTGCAAGCCGACGAGGCTCGGCCTGGCGTCGCAGCGGCAGTGCCAGACAAGAACGACACAGTGCGAGTGACGCGGAGGTGATGGGGGAGCAGGCTGTCGTCCTTCGCGCGAGCAGCCAAGGTGAGTCAACGAAGCAGTGCCGTGCGTGGCCGCTGGCGGCGTGTAGCGCGGGACCCGACGCGCCTCCGGCCAAAGCAGGGAAAGGCATGGCACGGCAGAGCGTGGTCGGCGGCCCGGGCGCAGCGCATCAGCCGCGGAGCTGTGGCCCGCGCGCCAACAAGTGCTAGCAGGTGACAAGGCAGCCGCGCTAAGACCAAGCGCGCGGGTGCCTCGACGGTGGCAGCGCGGATGCGGCCAGCGCAGCGGCGCGCGCACGTGGGCGAGCCAGCAGCGGTGGACACAGCCAGCAGCAGCGATGGCCGCATCCGCGCGCATGGCAGATGGTCGACGCGCGGTGGTAGATGGCCTTGGCACGCAGCGCAAGGCCGCGCGCGTGCACAGGCGTGGTGGTGGGGCGCAGACGGCATGGCAGCGGGACCTGGCCGGCGCAGCAGTGAGCTGGCAAACTAGCAGCGGTGCCAGGCCAGTGGTGACCGCGCCCAGAGCTCAGTCGGGTGCCGTGCACGCTTTTTAAAGCAGCTAGAAAGCTTGTACACAATGCTCCAAACGCCAAACTAATTGTTCGATGCACAAGAGGGCACGTTGGGCTGTCGATCGGAGTCGAGATATCGTACCACTTCCTAAGCCGATCGCTAAACGTTCTATATATTTTTGTTCGACAAAAATTCAATCAAGTGACATGACGCGTAATATTGTTTCACGTTTCGCATAAATGTTTCAAGTGTCAAACATTTGATTTATAACTCATGTTGTACACATATGCACATAAATATGATGCTCATGCGATGTTTAGCAAGAACCATACAACGTAACACCGAGGGTGTTACATCACGGGAGACCCACCACCCCCACGGCGTGAGCAGCGCATGGCCCGGGACCCTCTGCCCCCGTCGAAAGCCGACGCCGCCCTCCCCGTCCAAGTCCACGTCCCCACCCCGCGCGGCCTCTGCTGCTAATCTATTTGGCATTGATGTTGCAACTGCAACTGCAACGCCGCCGCCGCCGCCGCCACCTCCTCCTCCTCCTCCTCCTTCATCCGCAGCTGGTCCTCACTCCTCTGTCCTCCTCAAAAGGCTCCCTCAAAAGTCCCAGAAAAGCTGCCCGCCGCTGTCCCAGAACAAGTGAGTGAGTGAGTGAGGGCCTCTGCCGTCCATCAATTGCGCCGCCACCATATAGCCGTCGTCCGACGCCTCTGCTGCCGCCATACGCCATGTCCACGCTTAAATCATATGCACGTGGACGATCACGTCAGCTTCTAACCCTCCTCGTGTCTATTTTGGGCCTGAATGAAATCACTTAAATACATTAGAGAATCAAACGTGTGATTTCATAGTTTGAGGACCTAGACGAAATCCGCCCAATACTTTAAGGACCGGCTGTGTAATTTACTCTTAAAAAATAAAAAATAAAAGGATCATACTCCCAAAAGACAACATATCCTGATGCCCAGAGCCTCTGAAACGCACGTCCGAAAGAGACCCTTATATCCTTGTGTTCTTCTCAAAACGGCAGCATGTAGCCCTAAACTAGTACCCAAAAAAAATATACATGTGTGTGGGCGGCAGAGCGCCAATCATTCAACGCATTCTAGAACGAAAGGCGTTCTCTGAATTTATCTTCTCTACCGCGCGCGGACAGGGACCTCCCGCCTCCGATCGCTGTCACAATAAAATCCACCCGCCCCTGGTGATCCATCGATCGATCTCATCTCAGCTCTCGTTCGGCCGTCGTCAGTCACTCGCTGACTCGCCCAATGTAAAAACAAGTGCCCACGATCGGCGGCAATTAACTTACTTTTCAGCCGCTTGCTCGTGGAGCAATCAACCACGTGATTATATATTCACCATTCCAAGTCAGCAGTCTTCGTTGTTTAATCGTCGTCTCTCTGCATGCGAAGCACATATGAGTCGATGTTGAAGCGAGGGACAACGGTCTCGTGTGTGTTTGAACCATTATGAATTCGGGCTGGTTGGCGTCTTGACATCCGAACGTCTGCACCCGCAGTCCTTTTCTACGTCGTTTCATGCGCTCACGCGGGACCCACCCCACCAACATCGAGAACAGGAGGGAGGAGGAGGAAACACCGAGGCGAGGCAGCCGAAGGCGATGAGGGAGATGTAATACTCGCTCTACGTTTAAAACATTCAGGTGCAACACTTGCAACATACGTCTCAAGCAACATTTGAAACATGCATCTGAAACACTTACAAAAATACCTGAAAAACACTTGAGACCATTGCAATAATATACTTACAACATATGTGTAAAACATATACAACATCCAAAACAAACATACTTGCAACGTACGCCTGGAAAACAGATGAAACATTGGAAACAGAAGCTTGCAACATACGTGTACAACCAGTGGAACATATGCAACATCTCGATCTACTTTTGCAATATCCACATAAAACACCTGCAACACATCTATGAAATATCTGAAACATAGGCTTGCAACATGCGTTTTTCACCTTTCTTCTGTACGACGCAGCACAGAGCGGGGGAACGGCCGGTTCTAGCCAGCCAGCGGCCGAGGAAGATGGACGACGGTCGATGGGAGGTTGCGTCAGCTCAGCCGACGGCGGACTCAGCGTCAGTCCTGACGAGGATGGAGGACGACGACCACGAAGCGTGGGCAGAGGCGAGGAAGACGAGCGCACGGGCAAGAGGACGACAACGACAACAACGGGGGAGATGGGAGGTCATGCCGGCCGGCAGCAGCAGACCTCCCGATCCGACCGATGGGAGGTCACACCGGCCAGGCCGGCGACGGACCAGCGCCGGAGCTGCTGAGGATGGAGGACGATGGCCACAGTAAAGCGCGGGTAGAGGCGCGGAAGACGAACGTGGCAGAGTCAGGCATGGATGGATAAGGCCGTGCGGGATGGGCGAACGGGCATCCAGATTTTTTTAATGGAGAAGCCGTCTAGGCGGACCGATCGCCCTGACTTAAGCATTATCGTTATGAATTTTTCTCTAGTTCACGGTGAGAAGTAAATCAAATTGTACCTTGCCTTGTTAAATTAATGTGATGAAATTCTAATTATATATGTCAAGGTGGTCTATGATTTTCGCCATTCCATTTCTTCACGGGTAGTGCTAGAATTTCTAAGAGTTTTATGTCCTGTTTTATTGAAGCTGTTTTTTTTTGCTAAATAGGTTAAAATAAAATAACTCCTCAAGTGTGAAGCACCTTAAAACCCACTCTCTCAAGGGGTGAGTATTGGATTGAGATGAAATACTCTCACATTTACTATGAGAAGTAGTTTTACCGAACGTTTTTTAAATGGTATGTTTTATCTCCAGCAGTGAAGCTGCTCATGGAGCCGGAGCAAAAAAAAAAAAAGATTGACCCACCAGTGAACCAGTGCTGTATCAATCCGTCTATATAAGCTAGACGCCCTTTGAAAAGGGCTAAACAACTAATTAAACATGATAAATGACCGACTAAACGAAAACGACATACCATTGTGTAGCGTGTTTAAGATGTGCAGACGGGCTAATCAACCATTTAGACAATCAATAGAATTTCTTAATTTCCCCCATCGATTGATAATTTCTTATGCACCATTAATTTAATTATTGTTTTGTTTAATCACCGTTCCCTATTTCTTCAGCACAAGCCCTCTCACCATGCATGCCATGCGTTTACCTACCGGGCTCCCACAGTTGACAGTCCTAATCTGCAAGCGCGCGCGGCCGCATGGATGACAACAAAGGGTGTGCGTGTGTACTTGACAAACTAATAATCTCATAACGAACTGTTCATATCAAGTGCATTAAACAAAACCAAGTTGCGAATACGACCACATGGCTGATGTCTTGGAGACGGCTTTTAACGTCTCTCTATCTCTCTGTCTCTACTCGATCGATCGATCGAGCTTCCTTCTGCCTTCCTCAGTTGGAGTAGGAATACCCTTCTCTTTCTCTCTCTCTCTATACCAGTCTAGTACAACTAGTACGTCCCAGGCCAAAGCGTCACTCTACCATAACAAAATCCCAAGGCCTTTTAAAGGAGCAAGCAAGCAAAGACATAGGAGGAAGTTGAGAGGGAGCACGAGCAGCAAAGCGAAGAAGCGATCGAGGATTCGAGATGGAGGTGGTGGTGCCGGTTATGGCGCCAAGCGCACCGTGCAGCCCAAGAACCGCGGCGGCCATCGCCGGCGGTGACCACCTCCCGGCCTACTGCTACTTCTTCTCCAGCGCCCCGACGAGCCCGTCCAGGGCGAGCTACGCCGGGGACGGCGCCGCCTCGCCGGGCGGCGGCGGCGACGAGGCCACGTTCGACTTCACGCTTGGATTCAGCGGGCAGCTGCACGAGGCCACGCCGATCCTCGCGGCGGCCGACGAGCTCTTCGAGGGCGGCAGGATCCGGCCGCTGAACACGCCGCACCCGAGCATTCTGCTGGTCCACGACGCCTCGAGCTCCTCCTCCTCCTCCTCCTACTCCGCCTCCGCCGGCGGCCCTCGGTGCTCCCCGAGAAGAACCGGCAGCGCGCTCGGCGGGGATCATCGAGCGGAGGCGCCGTTGGAGAGAGGCAGGTCCGGCAGACCCACCGCTGGCGCTGCCTCGACGGCAGCGGCTTCGTCCAGGAGCAGGAGGGCCACGCGGTCTCTGTCCCCGTTCAGGGGCGGCGGTGGCCTGGACGACGACGAGTCCCCTCCGCCCCCAAGAACCTCCATGATGCGGGGCTGCGGCAGCGGGAGCAAGAAGTGGCGGCTCAAGGACCTGTTCCTCTTCCGGAGCGCGTCGGAGGGCCGCGCCACCGGCGGCCGGAGCAAGGACCCGCTCTTCAAGTACACCATGCTGCCGTCCTCCTCCTCCACGTCGTTCTCGCACCCCCACGGCCAGTCCCAGAAGCTGAGGAGCGGCGGCGACGGCAGCGCGTCCATGCGCAAGGGGAGAGGCTCCACGGCGTCGGCCAGCGACATGCCGTACGCCATGAACCGGGCTGCCGCCGAGGACGGGCGGCGCCGGACGACCACCACCACGCCGCTGCCGTTCCACCGGAACAGCCTCTTCGGCTACCTCCGCTCCAACCCGGCGATCCACAGCATCAGCCGGAAGCTCGGGGGCAGCAGCAGCAGCAGCCACTCCGGCTCCTCCTCCAACTCCAATCGCGGCGGCAGGCCGACATGATCCGGCCGTACACACCCTCGCATGCATGCACCGCGCCGTCCAGAAATCTTGACTACGATGCTCGATGCAGAAATGGCCGCCGGAGAGAAAGCGTCGTCGCCGGCCGTTTTACCTGTCTCCCCAGCTTTTTTTTCCCCTTGTAATTTTGCTGCGTATTCTTTCGTTTCATGTGAACCACAAAGGTTTCCATACTAGTAGCAAGTGTAGATATGTACGTACACGGTGGTATTCTAAGGATTTTTGCACAAAAAAAGAGAGTATATTTTCCTCTCTTCCTGGCTCTCGTCCCATGCCCTTCGATCAGACAGACAGTTGGGTATCTTTCGAATCAGCAAGGGCGGTCCGATCCCGTTTTCGCGCCCGTGAGATCGCGACACGTGTCCGGATTAGCTAGCGAAACCCTGCATCGGATCGTGTTTAAAATCAGATCGGTGCAGGTCACCAACATGGGAACACTGTGTGGAGATTCCATCGGGATGCATATTTGGGATGCTGCAAGATGGGTTTCGCGGCAAATTGCCCGTGTCCTGAGCTGTGCCTGCCGTACTATAATGCTTTTCTAGCACTGCAAACTGTCACAACTGATGCATGGGTTTAGGTTTAGGCCAGCCACTGCGTAGCATGGATGGAATAATCCGCGTAGGATAAGCTGGGCGACCTGACATTCCCGGGCTTAAAAAACTGCATGGGTGAGAGCAACTGGTGTTGGTGTGGTGATCAGAGTGCAAATTAATGTTGAGTAAAATATTGCACTCTCTCTTGTACTGTAATGTGATGATGCAAGCAGATGCATCACCCATTTGCATGCCGTTTTGCCTCGCCTTGGAGGCTTGGATTCTCATCTGAATTTTCTCCTGCGTGATTTGAAGCCTCAGTGAAATTCAGCGGACGGACATCTTTTCATGTTGATTCTCGACGTGCGTGACGTGAGAAAGGCAGACATGCAAGGAACTGATGATGCCTGCGCTTATGACCATCGCTACTCGTAGAACCCTAGTAGGTTGCCTGCCAGGGAGTGCCAGCTGTGAATCTTCTCTTTTCTTCGCCGCGGGTCAACACCAACCAACAGCTCCTGCTTGCCCAAAAACACATTTGTGTGTGCTATGCCTATAATGTTATGGATCGATCGGCAACTTGTGCTAGGAACAGTCAAGAATAACGGGCCCTTACTCCAACGATGTGTTCAAATCCGTAGCATGTTTAAGTTGGCCCTTGTTTAGTTGGAGAAATTTGGATTTTTGGGTTACTGTAGCACGTTCGTTTTTATTTAGCAAATAGTGTTCAAACATAGACGAATTAGGCTCAAAACGTTCGTCTCGCAATTTCCCACCAAATTGTGCAATTAGTTTTTCTTTTCGTCTATATTTAATGCTCCATGCACGGGCCGCAAACATTCGATGTGACAGGTACTGTAGCAACTTTTTGGAAGTTGGGGTGGAACTAAACAAGCGCTTGGATACAATTGTTGGTATGATCTCCATTTCTCCCACTGGATATACTACCTTTGTTCGGAACAGGATGTAACATTTATGACATCAAATACAATACCATTAGATTAATTATATAATATATTACTTATTTACATAGTAAGTCTATAAGGATATAAATATTGATCTTAAACGCGGATAAAAACCTTGTCCCAGCTATTTTTTACTCCCCAAGGGAATACGTCCTTCAAAGAAATCTCCAAGACTCGATGGGGTCTTGTCCCAACTAAGCCCTTCCTTTATGCATAGGATGCCACTCTTTAAAATAAAAAAGAAAAGGACCCTTTCCACTTCTTTTTAAGTGTTGCCCTTTATGAATCTTGTCCTGCATGGTCAGGAAATAAAAACCTATATAGTTTTAGTGGCATTTTGTTACACACAACCTCTCCAAAAAATTTCCACCTATATATTGATTTTTTTAGTAGGTCCCCTCATTTCTCTAATTTTCATATAACTATATACTCTTCATCATTTAAAATTATTTCTTGTATTTTCTCTAGTAGCAGCTCCCACTCTATAACCCATTTAGTTCCAAAATTTCTCAAAAATCAAACACCCAGTCTTCTCCATCCCAACACTAACTAACTAAAGCTTTCTTATTATTCTACAATAGTCATATACTTTGGGAAAAGCTAGTTTCAGAGGGATATCCCACAGCCACACATCCTCCCAAAACAGGATGTGTTTTGCTATTGTTGACTTTGAAAATAGCTCTAATTCGAAGTTATGCCTGATTTTGTGCAAATCCTTCCAGATCTCCGAACCCTTATCCCTTTTGCTCACGGCAGAACTCTTATTTTCAGATATTTTGCTTTTTAATAAATTGCATCATACATCTTTCTTTTTGCAATTGTACATATATCCTCTACACCCATTTTAACAGGAGTGCGACATTCATAAACCTGGTGTTAATGATGCCTAATCCCACGAACTCCTTTGGTATGCTAAAACCTGTCCCACAAATGATGTTACTTTAGACAATCTAGTGGGTCCTATTTCGTTAGTTTCAGAGGTTATCCTAATTCATAGCATGTAACCATTAATCCCTGCCACTTACCCAAACGTAGACTCCTCATAAACAAGGCAACCGCAACTAATTAATAGGGTGCTCTAGACCTCCTAGGGCGCTCACTTGAAGCGCGACGTTCGCATGTTTAAATTCTTTTATTTTAATTTAAATGATACACAAATCTTTTGCGTATTCGAGAGAAAAATTAATAGGGTGCCATGGTAATTTCACATCTCAACTATTTCATCCTATTATTGCTGGAGTATAAAATTTTTTGGACCAAGTGAGTGCTTATATTTATATGACATGTTAACGTTGGAGTGTGACATGATATAATGTGTATTGGGAATGGCCTGCCTGCCTGCACTCAGCGTATACTAGGGTTAGTATTCTAAAAACGAGAGAACAACGGTGAAGAGACACACTAGACAGCCCCCTGGATTTCATTAGGAGGTTACTGGATAGAGAGTGAGGGTTCAAAGTTCAAATTCAGGTTGGCTACTAACCTACTATGTGGAAATTTTACTCCGCACTTGTTAGTCAGCGGCATGATAGCCCTCTACTGATGCTAGGGTTGTTCGCTAACAACTTGACGACAATTATTTATATGCCACCACGACCTACACCTTTGAAGTGAAAATATATCAAATGACAGGCACGCATAGCTCACCATCTATCAAATACACCCTCCGTCCACAAAAGAATGTAATTCTCGTTTCTCGAGAAGTCAATCAATTTGAACTTTGAGATAAATTATATAAAAAAATACTAACATTCATGATACAAAATTAGTATCATTAGATTAGTCATAGAATATATTTTCATAATAAATTTATTTGAATACATAAATATTAATATTATTTGCTATAAATTTGGTCAAACTTGAGCTACCTTAACCGACACGGATCCTATAATTATATTCTTCTGTGGACGGAGGGAGAAATACAATAGGATTTCGCATTCCAGTGTCCCGTAACCAGATTAAATTTTCTGGTTGCAAAGCTACACGGAAGCCGGGACCAAGAACTCAAGAAGGGACCCGGCCACGAACACGAACAAAAAATGAAACCCCCAATCCAATGCGTGGATCCGCCGAGTGTGGGAAAGGAAAGGGAAAGACTGTGGTCGGGACGTCGGGTCCAATCCGGTCGGGCAGGCAAACAGTAAAATATATAGACTAAGGGTCTAAGGCACTAGGCCGAGGCTCCCACAGGTTGACACGATCTGTTTTTGGTGCCCGGCGACCTTTAGCCCTTGTTTAGTTGGACCCCAAAATCCAAAAAGTTGCTACAGTATCTGTCACATTGAATGTTTGCGGTCCGTGCATGTAGTATTAAATGTAGACGAAAAGAAAAACTAATTGCACAGTTTGGTGAGAAATTGCGAGACGAACGTTTTAAGCCTAATTAGTCAATGTTTGGACACTATTTACTAAATAAAAACGAAGGTGCTACAGTAGCTCCAAAATCCAAATTTCGCGAACTAAACCAGGGCTTAACGCCGGATGCATGGCCACAGCGTACCCTCTACAGCACGATATGCTCGCACATGCACATGAGTACTAGGAAGGAGTAGGAGTACCTGGCAGTACGCCACGGTCCTCCTCTCGTGTCATCGTTCCAAGGCCTAAAAATTTTTGCAAAATGAGAACTGTAGTTTTTCGTTGTTATTTGATAAATAGTGTCTAATCATATTTTAATTAGGCTTAAAAGATTCGTCTCATAGATTTTGTCTAAACTGTATAATTAGTTTTATTTTTTATTTATATTTAATGCTTCATGCATACGTCCAAAGATTCGATATGACGGGAAATGTGAAAAATTTTGTAAAATTTTTTGTAAACTAAACTGGACCCAAGAGGGCAATAGGCGCAGCAGCAGCAGCTCATTCCTTGCTTGTTCCAAAGCTTTACAGCACCTGTTACTGTAACGTCGATCCCTTGTGTTGGGTGGAGTACGGGACAGGAAAACCAAAGTGCGCGTAGCTAGCGCCGCGACAGATTGCCTATATGGGTAGCCTAGCTAGCGTAGCAATTCAGATCTCAGCTGTTCCTTGTTATTTACTCCCAGTTCCAGTTTGTTTGTCGTTTTCGGTTTTCGTGCTACAAGTTTGATTCGATTTGTAGAAAATACATACAATATTTGTATCTCCAAATAAATTTATTAAAAAACTAGATTCAAAGATCTTTCCAATGATACTAATTATGTACCATAAATATTAATATTTTTTAATATATATTTTATCAAAGTTGTTTTTTGGAAAACGAAAGCGATAAATATTTTGGGACGGAAGGAGTATAGGGCTGTGTCTCGTTTCAGGAGCTAAAGTTAGTAGGATGCATATACATATTAGTAGGGTGCATATATATATGCTGCACATGATGCAAACAATGCAAAACCCCAGGCAAATACTCGCTCCGTTCTAGATTATAAATCATTTTGATTTTTTTATATATCTATTTTAATATATATTTAGATATATAGTAAAATAGATGAATCAAAAAGTCAAAGTCAGTAGTCGGTTGGTAGAACTACCAGACTGTATCGCCAACCCAGCCCAGCCTCTCATCAAACTCATGCAGGTGCAGGTGCCCACCCAGACACCTTCGTTAATTGCTTGTCCTACGAAACCATCGCATTGGTCATGGACAATTATCAGTTTATCACCAAACCGGGATGCCCAATCCCAAACAAAGTACTCTACTCTATTTGATGGACGAAGCAACGAGCTAGTATTTCCCAATTAATGCCGACACATAGACCGTCAGTTTTTTTAAGACAGCAGAAGGATTCAATATGCTTTTCTTTTACCACGTCCAACTCTGGAGTCTGGATTGAATTGCGCACGCACACACACACAGAAAATCTAGATATGTTTGGTTTAGCCGTTTAGGCGATAGTATAATAATAGAGTGTAATTCTGCAGCGTGCGTATTTAGCATGATATGCTTTGACTCGCATCTACGACCGAGGCTGGGCTGGTGTTGGTTGTGCCCGTGTGAAACTAGCCGCGCGATTCGTCAGAGCAGCGGCTCAGCGTCGACGAAAACATTGACTCGGTGCAACAAGCCGACAGACACAGGCAGAGGTATGGCATGCGTGCCGCTCGTGTACCCGCATGCGCTCACCACGGCCACAGGCAGTCAGCAGTCAGCACGTACAGTACACCTCAGTACCTCACACCGACGACTTGTCTAGTGTCTACACACCACAGCCCGGGCGGGCCCCGGGGCCCCAACTCCCAAGGCGTCGAGGCGAGGAAAGGGTAGAGCCCTGTTCGCGAGCAGGAACAGCCTGACGACGGCGGCGAGACGACCTGCGAGAGCTTCGTGCTTCACAAAAACATGCCGGAATGATGGCTCCGATTTGACGTCGCTGTACCTCAACTACTGTGTGACGCCGAGCGCATCGGGCCTGATTGGAATTTTTGTCCCGGCAAACCAGCTGCCTCGGCACACACACCAACTCACCCAATTTTAAGCCAGTGGGTGTTTAGTTGGGTGAATTTTGGATTTTGAGCTACTGCAGCATTTTTATTTTTATTTGATAATTAGTGTTCAATCATGGTTTAATTAGACTCAAAACGTTCGTCTCGCGATTTTCAATCAAATGCACAATTAATTTTTTTCGCATATATTTAATGCTCTATACACGTATCACAAGATTCAATATGATCAGTACTGTAGCGTTTTTTTTAGAATTTGGCCTGGCAACTAAACACGGACTTAGGGTGCTCTACTGCTCTTGCTACCACGATTTGAATTTCAAATAGATCTCGGTCAAACAGGCCCTTTATATACGAAGATACTCTTAGGCCTTGTTTATTGGTTGTTTGGTTTCAGAGACTAAAGTTTAGTTCGTGTCACATCGAACGTTCGGATGCTAATTAGGAGGACTAAATATGAGCTAATTAAAAAACTAATTACACAGGAGTGGACTAATTTACGAGATGAATCTATTAAGCCTAATTAAGCCATCAGTAGCACATATTTACTGTAGCACAACATTATCAAATCATGGACTAAATAGGCTTAAAAAATTCGTCTCGCAAATTAGTCGCAATCTGTGTAATTAGTTATTTTTTTAATCTATATTTAATACTTCATGCATGTGTCCAAATATTCGATGGGACAG